>NC_081250.1:125837616-126137616 GCF_030490865.1 Poecile atricapillus | reverse complement strand
TTATTATTCATTCTGCTGGGCATGCACTACAGCCTAATGCAAATAAGAGTGCTTAAATAAAAATCACTTTGTCAGAAATTGCATAAATTCTGTGTTGTTAGGTAATGAAAACTTTAAAAAATGAAAAAAAGAGTTTGTATAAAGTGTATTTACCACATGTCCTGTAGTCCCTATCATAAAAGATGTGGAGTCTATAACTGCAATTTAACAGTAGTCAGAAATCAACTTGCTTAATTTTCACCTTGCTTGATGATCATTACACTAATTTCTATTTTATGGCCATACTGGTGATATTACTATTCTAGGATATACAGAAAACTGTCCCTCAAAGCTTATTCTGTACAAGCAATTGCTTATTATAGTATATGATTGAAACACTATGGAGAAAAACTCTTATCTAATATATTGTTTAATCTTTAATTAAAGATAGTAATGGATTTAATGAAAACAATATTCTAGGTATCATATCTTATATAATATTTGGGAAATTATATTTTACATTCCTGACTTCCCTTTTAAGACTTCACTGCCTATTTCTCCCTGATATTCTCTTTGTAATAATCAGTCTACTGCTGAAATTCCAATCAACATTGCAATTTAAAAGCCAGGTTCACATTAACATCATTCCAGGCCATCTGTTGTGGCTAAAATAAATTGCAGATATCATTCTAAATGCAAACCAATTTTAACATAATACTTTATTTAAGAGTTAAAAGCAGAAAATATGTATTTCCACACAGGTCATCCCTAAGGACATAATAGTAATGCTTCAATTTAAATGACAGTTTAATCTTCCTATATTATCCTATGTTTTCCATATTTCCTAAAGTTAGAAAAGAGCATGCATCCTGACTGTTACTATGAGCACATACATTTTTAGCCTTTCTTTTCAAACAAAAATTTTCCCCCACTTGGATAAAACCCTAATTTTTTTTTCAAAAAACTGGGGGCATTTTTAAAAAACTGCCTGCTTCTTGAAAAGAAAAAAACATACCACAAAGAAATGAGAACAAACAAATGCATTTTTTCCCCCACTTCAACTCTTAGGAAGAAATGTTTTATCAGATGGCTTTTAAAACTTTTTATTGTGCACACAGGTTGGCTTATAAAGAAGCAGTAAATAGCATATAATAGTTGTTCAGGTATTGATGTCTGAAAAGCCATCTTACTTTTGAGGTTTCATTCCATTTGTCAAGTACTTTATTTAATTGTAAACTATTTTCTACTGATGAAGCCAAAATAGCTGTATCACAAGTTTTGAGAAATTACTAAAATTTCTTTAGGTTCTTAAGGAATACATTCTCTCTTGACCTATGTTCTGGGGGGTTGATCAATTTAAAAAAGAGTAGACCAGCTATTATGTATTTTTTTTAATACAGAAAATAGCATTAATTTCCCTATAAGAGTTTGGTCACTGACCAATCTGTTTGCATTTCAGGCTGGTAAGTTTAATTCAGGTATTTCCACAGTTCATCATTCTTATTTAGAATAAGAAAAAATAATGAGTCACTTCTCAAACTATGCTTGATACAACTGTACCCTGCATTAATCAGAACAGATGGTGCTTCTCAAACAACACTGGATATCGAGTGCAAAGAAGTGAATGAAGTTTCTCCTTAGTGGTGAGGTCCAAATTCTACTGAATATATGGAATAAATCAATCCAAAGTATAACACAAATCAGCTTCTATAATGGATTGTATAATCACCCTCATTTTAATTGTCTTGTCCACAATAGAATATCGTGTTTATTTTCCTCATACTAGAAATTCGTGACCTCTCTAATTAGGAAAATATTTTCTTCCATTTCTCTGTTTATCTAAAACCAAACAACTTGAATGTTCCTCCTTTTTTCTTTACCAAACTATAATAAAAAAGAGAACATTTTAGGGTTTCATGAAGCCTATATTTTTATTATTATGCCAGAAAAAAACAGCAGATACCTCAAATTTCTCAGCAAATATAAACTGATTTCTACTTTTTTTTTTTTATATAGATCACAATGAGAAGTTTATTAGAAAGTTGTAAAAGTAAATGAATCTTTTTAATAATTTACATCCTCTCCTCCATAAAAATATCAGCTAAAATGGATGTCCTTTATTTTCTAAGACAGTGCATTTATATTCAACCAAAATGGCAATTTTAGTTCATGCTCAGAGTGAATCTTCCGATTTTATTTTTATTAGTTATATCACTGCAAAGAATAAAATTTTTTTTTTGCTTGTAGTTTCTTTTCCTAGCTTTTTTAAATGGCAGACAACATCAATTACTTCTAAAAAGTTATAAAACGCACTCAGCTTCTGAAGCTTTGCAAATTCCTTTCTCCACACTTGAAAGGAGGGGAAAAAAGACAACAGAAACTTGCGATTTATATTTAAATATAATTTTTAAATATGAGCTAATTAAGGTGTTCTGAAAATATTCAATCTTGACATCTAATTGGTGATCACTCTGCATGTCACTAGTCAGATCAGACTGTATTTGACTCTGATCATCACCTGAGACAGAAAATTGAGGGAAAACTGAGGTAAAAAAGAAAAAAAAAAATGTTTAATGAATTAAAGTGGAACAAAAGGAAGAGGAGCACCAGGAGGTAACCAACAGGACAGCTCTTTTAGAATGCAGTGGTAACCTTCTGTGGCTTGCATTCCTGGCAGCCTTTTGTGCCTCTGAACATTTTCTTTATAAGACTCAAGGGCAGAAATTTGTTTAAGTGATAGAAGGCAATGTAAGCACAGTTCTTTCTGACACAGAAAAATGCTGTTGTAGGCTGTAGAAGAACCATTGCTCATGGTTTTAGAGCAGATTAAGCACAGCACTGGAAAATGTACTCTTTGAAACAATCCTGTAATGGCAGGAAAATGATAATTATGTAGTATGTCTGCCTACAGCTTGGTGGAGAGAACATTCTTCATTTTCCAAATGACTAAGCTCACAGAGTTCTGCTTTTCTTATTCATGTTGAGTCAGATTTAATTACTAAGCATTGGCTCGATGTCATCTGCTATTGAGACACCAAAACAGAAAAAATTCAATCTCCTGAACAAAAGGCCAAGAACTTTCCTTGCATCCTCACATATGTCCCGAAGTTCTCCCATGCATCAAAAGTCCATGGCGAATAGTTCGTTCAGTACCTCAGGCCAACGAGATTAAGCTCCTGCTGAGTCAGTGTAAAGACTGGAAAATTCCATTAAATCTTCCTTTCCTCCTTAAGCTTTGAAAAAAGTCTGCAAGGTTTTTCCTGATTTATGTTAGATTTGGCAAGCAAGGACCATGATTTTATCTTCATGGTTCTTAAGTGCTTAAGGGTGCATGTTATACAACCAGTGTGAATTTACAAAGTGTTAGGAAAGTAATTCAATAGTCCATTTAATAACCAACCACTTCCTTTCTATCACTGCAAGTGTCTTTTTCTAGGGTTTAACTTTAAACTCAAATATGAGATGGGGTGTTCTTTCCAGTTAATCTTTTCAAATGGCACAGGTCCTAATCCTTGTTTCAAAGATACTGGTTCTGAGCACAAATGCTTTCTGAAACACTGAAGTATGGAATCTTCTTTTATTTTACACCACCTGAAACTGGGCTGCAGTTTATGGTTCACATCAAGTTCCTTGGAAAGCGGCTTTTCTTTCTTAGTTTTTCATTTGGTTGGTTTGGTTTTTGTTTGTATGGTGTATTTGCTTATTTTTGTTGGGGTTGATAGGAACTCAGGCAGAAGGCTGTGGGGATAAAACTCCTAGTTATGGAGAGTATTACCCACACTGCCCTCTGTTCAGTTTTATGTAATGTTACCAAAACGTTTTCTGTTTCCCCTAATATTATTGGTTCATGTTTGATGCAATGTTTTACAAATCATCCTTTCCTTCCTATTAAACCCTTACTCTCAGACTCCACCCCCTCCTTAGTTTATACAATGATCCCCTTGATCCTAGCCTTTTTGGTGCACCCTTTTTACTGATTTTTATTCAGATTGTCTGTTTGCTGTTTTCAAATTAAAGTTCATTATTTTTTGGGTCACTAAATCGAGCCCATCCTTCAATTATCTCACCACATCACCTCCAGCTGGTCCAGTCTCAAAGTCACAAGTCCCCCACAACATATTTTGTTTTGGGTTTTTTCCCTCTTGAGGTCAAGCCAGACAAAACAAAGATATTGCAGCAGAATTCAGTTTCAGAGGAGTTCAAGCTTTCAGAAAAGAACTGAAGCCCATTCTTCTTTTTCACAACTACATAAAATGCCAGCAAAGGAATTTTGTTGACTCCAGTATTCCTTTTAACCTCTGATAGTCTACTCAAATATTACATCATGTTCTTAGCCATCGTAGTATGTTTCTATTAGCAAAGTAATCTGAAGTAACTATAAAATACTTACCAGGTGTTTGTAGTACAATTCCATTTTCCATGAAAACTACTCAAGTAATTCATTATTATATATTGCAATACACCAAGGAAGGTTTTCCATACATTTTCTGCCTTTGCAAGATAACAGCAAACCTATGAATACTCTCATCAGTTTATTTAGATTGTGCATAACCCTGGTGGGAAGCAAAAGAAAAGTAAGGATGACTATATAAGAAATTTTTCACCAGTATCCAGTACCCTTTCTCAGTATCTTTTCTTCATTTATCTGGTCCAGTCACAACAGCATTTTCTGCAACAATGACTTTGAGATGGGCTATGGTAATAAAGCACCTTAAACCAGTGTGTTTGTGAGGGAAAGGGGATGTCCTACCTTATTTAATTAATGAAGAAATGACAGTTCTATTTACTTTTCCTGTCTGCTTGATGAAGATACCATAGCAAACATCTTGATGTTTATTAGACCTCTTCTTCACATCTCACTGGACTATATATTCTTCTCCAGGACATAAGTCAGAAAATATCTCTGTACACATTTTAAATTTGAAGGTTTACTGTGCTCTTCTCAGTTAGGAGAATTTGTTTCCATTCCATTCCAACACCTTAACATCCTATGATTATGTGAAAAACCAAAACCAACAACCAAATTACAACCTCAGACTAGTAAACCAAAACAGAATCTTCTTTGTGTCCATAGGTCCACTGAAATTATATTTCTTTAATATTTCAAATGATGACTGGAACAGAAATACTTCTGCTGTCCTAATATCTCAAAATATCAGAATCTCATTGCGTCAAAAGAAATGTGACCACCAGGCCAAGGGAGGTGAGCATGAAAACAAATTTCCCTTAGGGAAAAAATGTGCACAAAGTGAATCCATTTTTATACAGAGACTGGAAATATTAGAGGGAGAATAAATAAAATCCATATATTTTAGTAGCATGAAAAATGAAGTGGTTATTGCATTGGGAAAATTATCTAAATTACTTTCACTTGTTTAAATTAAAACAATGCAAAGTCCCTGCTATTCCATGTAGCTTAAAACTTTGGAATTAGCTTACAAATCTTCAGCATTGAAGAGACTAAGTAGTCGAAATTTAGAACAGAAATTATCAATGTCTGTTTCTAAAGTACGTGTAATTTAAAGTTACCACCTGATTTGCAGATTTTGGCTTTCTTCCAAGTAATTGCCTTTGACTTAGCTTTTCTCCCCAAAGGTAAACAGTGCATGTAATTTTACAGATAATTACCTATTTGCTGAATAGGAAGTGGATATTCAGGACTTCTGTATTCAATCACCTAAGACAAATGCTAGTACCACAGTATTGTCATGTAGTGAAGTCTTTCCCTGTCTGCTTGCCACGTTTGCATGGAGTAAAGCAGGGCCCTGCATCTGGTTTCTGCTCAGTTGTGTATTCTCTTCAATTTCCTGTATTCCATTGGTCGAAGGAGCAAGATCCTAGGGAGAGTCAGAGCCGTATCTACAGCTGTGGAAAGATGAGAACTTGGTAGGCTGATTGGCTACATTTTGAAATGTTACACACATTGCTAGATACTGTGATGACTGATGAAATTAATATGAATGAACTGCTTTGTTTTCTTTTAAGAATTAGTTTTATTTACTATAACATGGTAATTAAAATATAAACTACATTATTAGCTACAAATACTGCATTTGCTTGATCAGCCATCATGCTGGTATCAGGATCTATGTCATCTATAACCTCTGCATTCAGAGAGCTGCTTTGAAATTATTTTTAAACTTGGATCAAAAAACCTTTCACTTATTTTAAGATAGGTATATAATAAAATCAAGGGACAAATGAGAACATGACTTTTGTCCACAAAGTGACAGTGCAGAACAAATCTTAAATTGTTCAGCAAGAACTTTTTCTTCAGATACCGAGCATCTGTAGCCGTGTCCCAGTTTTTAAAATACTGAGTTCCTTGAAATCTAGTTTATCTTTTTGCTCTTAACATCAGTAAAATAAATACTATGCATATTTAAAATATATACTTGCATCTGTTGGCATTGGTAACAGTACTCTGGACAAATAGAATATAACAAAACACTATGTCTACCAGGAAGGTTCTCACTTTTGTACTGCACAGTTGAAGCAGGTACCTGAAATCTTTCAGTGTCCTGAAAATAATTTCTTATGCAAGTGCTGGGCATGAGATGCTCCACGATGATTCACTGATTAGTATCAGAACAAATAGCAAAAGTAATGGCAAGCTTGCTTCAATTTAGCTCACATCATGTGGTGTAGAGATTAGTTTAGAGGCAACTAATTCCAGGACAGTATTGTATTTCAAAGTAATTTTGTTTCCTGGATGTGTTTAAACTTAAAAAAATGAAAAATATAAGTTGTTCAGCTGTAATATTGCAGGCTTAAATATTAGATGCTGTTCCACACTGTTTGTAATCCAAGTCCTCTGTTATTAGAGTATATTCCAGAGAACTAGATTTGACATTAACAAGAAAAAATCCTGCTTTAAGGATCTTCTAGCAAAGTTTAGCAAATGAATACTTAAAAAATAAGTAGCTAACACCACTTTTTGTAATGGTTTATTCTATCCTTTTGGAATTTTATTTTAAATTTAATTCACTAGCACCACAAAAGCTTTTCATATTTATCATGATACAAGTTATGTATTGCTGGACAGACCAAGTCCACAAAAAACCTTCAGCTCCCTGTTTTCCCCAGGGACAATACTGATGGCTACAGATCATATATGGTGTAGGCATTATAAAGTTCTCTAATAAATTCTAACAGCGGTATTCAATGAACAGAAATAAAAAAAAAAAAAAAAGAAAGAAAACCACAAAAAAAAATTAAAATGATTTATCAAAAAATTATAATTGCATGACTTGTATTCATAAAGAAATAGAAAGACAAAATATGAGTCAAAGCTGAAAAAAAGTGAATAGGTCCACCTAAATCAGTTAATCAGAAGGCCCCACTTGCCATGCAGCATTCTGGACACCGGCTGTGTGTTACTAATGTCATTGTAACACTGAATTTTTGGTCTGACTCTGTAAAGCAGGCCTCACATTCTCATAAAAAAGCCAAACGAAAACAAAGCAAAGCACAACTACGTCTTGCTATATTTAAATTAGGTATATATAATAGAAATGTCCTAAAGATACACTGGAACATTTTATTTTCTGAGACGGAAAAAAAATCTCATCTAGAAATGTGTAATCTTATGAATTTGGTATCTTTCTGAACCTAAGGTATGTAGAGATAAGGCTGTATAAATTAAATGATAGTTCATCCATAAATTATGTAAAAAAGAAAAGAAGCAAAACCTGTAAAGTAAACAATGCAGCATTTATGTTAATTTACAGCTCATGGTAAAGTTTCACATCTAAGCTGTAAGCAAGTAATAAGAGAAGGAATATTATGGAAATTCAGAGGGATTCTTAGCACAACCAGTATGCCCTATGCCCCAGAAGTATTGGCTTGTTGTTTACAGTTAATAAGATACACAGAAACCTTTCCCTGTTACGGCAGATAAAGTGCAATGACAGATATTATCGATTTGCACTTCCACACTCTAGCACTCCCTGCTTTGTAGGCAGCTGGATGATCCTCACTGTGGACTCATGATTTTCACCTTTCTCCTGCTCAGGGTGAAAGAGAGAGTTAGAATGTCACTTTTTCTCAGTTAATCTTCACCATATGACTTGTTCTGTTTCTGTTATTAGAATTTTAATTAACTTTTTCAAGTAAGCTACATAAACAGTCAAAAGCAGGAGCTGAATTGGAAGAAAAAAGAGTTACTTCTTAGTTCAGCATTTTAATTGAAATGGGGAGGGAGGCAGAAGAGAGGAGGGTAACAGAGGGTCTAGTTCAATTGCAAAAAGCTCCACAGAGAATGCAGGAAAGCTGAAGTAATTTCAAGGGAGCCAAAACATTATTTACCAGGAAGGCAATAATAGAGTCAGACAGACAGAAACAGTTTCCAAATGTGACCAGTTGGGCAATTTAGATGTTGAACGCTTGTGCCTTGCTGCAGAGGGTTTCCAATTCCAAATGTGATCAGCGAGACAACTTAGATCTTTAACAGCAGTTGTCTCTCTCTCTAGTAAGATAATAAATCTGTGCTTTTACAAATCTCAGAGCAACAGAAATAACTGTGGAAACATCAGCCTCTAAAGCTAGTGATATTTATTTTACAGGGAAATACAACAAAGGCTGAAGGTTTCCAAAACTTTAATTCTTTTTTCCAAGCTTTCTTTTCTAACAGCTATCACTTGTAGAAGGAAAATTACATTAAAACAATTAAATAATGTTTTATTAGGAAATTAAATAAACCACAACAGGAAAACCTGTTAAAAAGAACAGCAAAGGATGTAAAATCCAAATATAGGTAAACTAAAGGTTTGAAAATAAATCTGTAGCTTGACATTAGACTCAATGCTAACAGAGGTCCTTTCCTTATCTTCACATTCTACTTCCGTGCAAATTTACCGTGTGAAGTACAGTTCCTTCCCCAACATCTTACTTTGTCCAGTGTGCAGTACCAATTTCTGTCTTTCAAAGGCTAAACTATGATCTCAGAGGTGTTTTCTAACTTATTGATTCTGTGATATCTTGAGGGAGAGGAAGAGGACTCTATCACTGATTATCTCTCACTAAAAAAAGGTTCAGGTTCCTCTCAGAAAAATATCACTCTTGATTTGTGCTATGTTAATTACAAATTTCTCTCTAACTTAAATTTAAGAACAGTCTTCCACTCTAAAGAAATGTATTTGATCTTCATGAGTTCTCTTCCATCACCTCTGAAGAGCCTGAGGACTGGCACACAGCTGTCAGGGCAAAACCAGTCATTTGCTTTCTCTGTCTCCCACTATTTAAATAACCAACTTGGGAACAAGTAAATTAAATTTTTCTACAATGTGTCAGAACAGTATTAAACAATTTGAACCCAGAGCAAAACAATTCATATTACTGAGAAAAATCTCACCACAATTCTTTAATGTGAGAAGACACAGATACATACAGAGATACAGTACAAGTTAAAAAACAAGACACTGAGGTACAGACATCACTTCTTGTGAAGCTGCAAAACTGCAGACTTGATTTTTTGCTTAACAGTGACAAAACAGTGTAATATGTTCTTTTACCCAGCACTTCAGTTAGTGTTATGAAAATTGTAAAAAGTGCAATACAGTGCATACTGGAGGGCTATGTAGTTCTGGGGGGTTTGGTTTGGGTTTGTTTATTTGTTTGTTTTAATTGCAGCATATTTCTGAAACCAGAACCCATCCAAGACATGATTTTTCTGGAAATTACATGGGAGTAATTTGTAGATTAAGAAGACAGTTTTATTGAGTAGAAATCAGATATAGAATATCAGATGTTTAAAAGGAGTCCAACTCTTCCTCTTCTGTTTGTCTTCATATATAATATGGCAGCCAACTCACTTAAATGTTGGAAATAAATATATTTGTACTGTACTACAATACCTGAAAAAAGTGACACCTTTAGGAATCATGTCACAATGCTGATAATATGTACTGTGATATGCAGAAATCTAATTTAGTGGATCCAATACAATGCCTGTAAAAATCCAGTTCAAATACACTTAAGAGTTTTAATCAGGGAAGTAGAGAAATTCAACACCCTATTAAAATTCCTACTCATTTATTTGCACATACATAAGGAGTATACACTGAAAGAATGGGTTTGTAGTGGGGTCTTTCCCCCATCTTTTTCCAGATTACTGCAGGAATTCTTAATTTCTAGACAATTAATTTTTTTAAAAAAACCTGTTTTGATCTTTTTCTGAATCATTTCCTAAGTAGAACTCCCCTGAACCCCTGAAGCCTAGAAAAAGAATGAAGTTATTTTAATAAAACTCAAAATTGTAGTCACATGAAAAATATATAGAAAAGTTCTATGTATTTATGCCTTGCTGAGAGAATATGATATTTGCCATATTCACATTCAAATATATCCAGTTCTGACACTGAGCTAAAAAAGGTTATTAAAGGCATTGCAGATACAGAGTTTGCCAAGATGTATCAAGGTTATCAGTAATAAAATACAATTAAATTAAGGAAATTTATGATTATGGAAAACACTTCCTCCTTTCCTGCATACCTGATCTCTCACAAGAAGAAATTGTAAACTATTTCAGGAATACAATTCTAAGAGTAAAGAACATTTCTACTGGCAAAGAACTGATTTTTTTTTAAGTACTCATAGGTTCTTTTCTAGAGCCAAAACTAACTTGAAACTTAATTACCTAAAAAACCATATTCCCAAGTGCTCATTTGGTCCAGTAGTTAATCAAAGTTTACTTCTACATGATCAATAATTTATTTTAAAACATATTTTATAAGTATTATTTTCAGCAGACAGAAAAAATAGAGAAAAGTCAAGTTTGATACTTTTATTGAAATCAAAATAAGTATTCCGTTGAGTGATGACTTTTTTTGTAGGTATTTTCTTTCACTTATTTTGCTGCCTTCTTTTACATTGTTTGTAATGTAATCTCTTGATTATTACTTCATCATAAAATAGTCCCTAAAGCCAAGTGTGAAAAAAAACAATTGTACAGTTTTTCTTTTATTTTCTTTCCTTCTCTTTTTTTTTTTTTAAATTGAAATTAGTAAATTTGGAAGCATAGCATACCATGAAAGAGAATTAAATTCTTGCCATTATACCTTGTCTTTTTATTATTATTTATTATTTTATTATCTATTTATACCCAGTCAAACCACTACATATATTTAAGAGGAACATTAAAGGGTATTTTTTAAGGAAAGGAAAGGCCATTTTCCTTTTCCTTATATGAGTGCCTAAGATAAGGATTTATTCCTAGGTATTTTAAAGTACCCCTTATAAATGCAACATCTGAGTTACACTTTTAATGGATTCCCTTTTCCTGGAACAGTTTAACAAAAGAAAAAAGAGGACACAGGACTGCAAGCAAGGATGAGGCCTTTTCACCCATGAGTACATTTCTGCTACTTTGCTGCTGAACAAAGAAAACAGAGTATTTTCTACCTGTGTTTTGCTGATCTGTGTTCTCATGTTGATCCCTTTTAGAAGTTCAGAAAAGCTGACTGTGCAGAGATGGTCCAATGCAGGTCCCTCTCTTTTTATTCCTTTTTTCCCCCCCTCTCCCAAATTGTGACAAAATACAGCCAGCATCAGGTGTGATCCATGTGAGTCACGGGGGGACCATCCACTGCGTCATCATCTGCAAAGGTGTTGAGGGATGGGATAGTCAATCACCTCTGGGAGACCTCTAATAAAGGAGATGAGGAAGTCTCTTTTTCAGGAGGAGATTGTTAAGCACAGACCTTTTTTTTGGTCTTTTTGGGGAAACAAACATGCCTCTGAACATGCTTGGTCTTATGATTTGTTGAGCGTTTCTGCTCTTAACTGTAATTAGAGTATTCTCTTTATATTTCTTCTTATCATTTGTTGACTTGAAGAGCTTTGTGGTGTCAGACACTGACAACCATGTTAGTGAACTGTGAAGCAATAGTTGTATTTTATAGCTGGATATTATCTTTACCCAGTGTTAGGTCTTCATTTCTTAGTTGTAGCACAGAAAACTTTTCCTTTCCATGTATTGGAAGTTGAGTGTTAACAGGCTTATTTTGTCCTACATACTAGATGAGGATATTGGGATTATTGACTTTCCTAACAATTCAGCTGTGAATAAATTTTAATGTTAATACTGCAAAGCCTGTTTACACTTAATAGTAAAATAATGCATACTGACTTGAAAACAGTTTGGCTGACAAATTACTTTCTTTAGCTGGAGCAACAACAGTTCTTTGTCCTTAGGTAAATGAAAAGTTATGTGGATTTGCTCCAGTTATTCTTCTTCCTAATTTCCATCTCAGTGGGAGGTATATGTCCTCCCTCATATATATCTGTAAGCTGTGCTGCCAGTGCTTGATTGGTTTATCAGCATTTTGTGGGACTATATACCAAATAGTTATGACAAAATACAGTTATGAGAGTACTTAATCATCTTTCTGTAAAAAAAATATAAAATATTGTTGTAGCCATGTACATATACACATGCATATATATATATATATATGCACATAAATATATATATATACACATACAAATATATATGTACCGGTACATATCTATATCACTAAATTATTTAGAGCATTGGTCTCCAAAAGGACATGTGTGATGGAGGTGTACAAGACAATCTAGTAGAGTGTAAGAGGAAAATATTAAAACTTGTCTATAATTTATTAACAAATATATAAACATATATAGAAAATATATAGAAATAGATACGTGAATACTTGGGGTGCTCAGAAAATTTTTACTAATGGAATGTATAATCAAAAAAAGCTTGGAGAGCACTGACTTATAGAATCAGAAATATCTGCAATGGTGTTTGGAAGTCAGGAGAGTTTCATTCCAAAAATAAACCATTGTGTAGATGTAAGAGCACATACATGATGATGCTGCATTTTTCATGTCAAGTAATAGTGTACAATGCAGACATCAAGATTAGACAGTCTCCTCTTTCTGTGGTGGAATCTCATGATAAAAGATATATTCTTATGCTGATATTTTTAAAGCTAAATAAGTAAATTTTCATAATTACAGTGAAGCCATTGAATGTTTTACAAGATGCAGTGATGTTATTTGTCTCTTAAAAAAGTTAGTCTTTTCAAGATAATTACATGTAATTGACTAGTTTCCATAAGAGATGTTTTCGTGAAAGACACCTTATACAAAGAACAAAATAAAAGCATAGCAATAATAACGATTTGCTTTACACACTAAAATATGTATTTTATTGGTAGTTTAATGCAGATGGCTTGGCATGTATTTACACTACATTGTCTTACTATGTTGGAATATGATAAATAAATTCTAACTGATGTAAGTCCAAGGACACCCACAGCTGTTGTAAAGATCATCAGCTCTGAGAAAGATGCATAAAAATCTAGATATGGCTAAAACAAAATTCAAAGCAGATTCTGAAACTGAATAAAGGTAATATTTTTTGACACTTCTATCTAAGCCTGAGTCATACTCTGAAGAGTCTCCACCTTTTGGGGAATAAAAAGAGAGACTTGTTAAACTGTTAAATCAAAATCCTATCATTCTAAAGAATCAGAAGAATTGCGTAGGAGTCTTCTTGAGCAAAGTCAAAAATCTGTTGCTCTTCCATGAAAAGTGGTTAGTACTATTGTATATTTGTTTTGTTTTGTTTTGTTTTTTTAAAAAAAATCTTTTTCAGTACCTTAGATTTTGAGAGTTTTATTAAGACAGCAAAAATGTTGCCATAAATCCGCATAGCTCACGTAAGCTTTGAATAATACAGAATAGCTGTTCAAAGCCTTCATGTTAGTTGAGGCAGTGTGAGAAAGTTAAAACTGACAATTTGAAGCCTTGAATTTTTATCTTGCATAATGAATCTAGCAAAAAAAAAAAATCAAAAATGAGATATACAGTATATTGTAATTGTTTATGAAGTAGTAATTTCATTGTCACTCCTATGATTTCATAACATCAGGGTAGTTGTTCAGATGAAAGATGGAGTGATTCAGAGTACAATGATATTGTATTTCTCAGTCAAGTGAATAAGGGGATTTTATAGACAATGGGTTCTCACAGAATATTTCACAGAGATTTTAATGGTAGATCTTTGATTTTTTTTTTTTTTTCAATTGTTTTGCTGGGGCAAGAGGGCTCTGAAGATCACCTGTTTCCAAGTAGAGTGAAAGTAGGCCTTCAGTAAAGCTGAATTCTTTATATCTTTCTATTTTCAAGTCTTTGTCGAGTGATAAACACAGTCAAAAATAATAATAATTGCACTTATCTTGTTGATACCATATATTCCTGAGATGGGAATCTTCCTCTGCACCTCTACAACTAACATAAAACCACTAATAATATTTCTTTTTTTAATTTAATTCATTCTACCATTTTTTCAATGATTGTTTCATTTATAGAGCACACATGGAATTTCGGTTCCTTGTCACAATGACTAATACTACTGGTAGGTGGAAATAATATTTTTGTCCAAATTTTAACCTAACACTTTTCTGATCTATTTTACTTAAAAGTAAAATGGTCATCTTCATTCCTTCATTGTTTTGAAATCTGCAAAAGCTGTTGAGTATGCATGGCATTTTAATCTCCTCAAAAGATGTAGTGATACTTTCCAGATTATTGTAGAAGTGGGAATCCATAATTAATTGTCTTGGTTTACTTTGACAGACAACTGTGTATATAGGAAACTGAGCAAAATACTTAAATTCATATTATTTTGTTCATCAGCATGTCTTTCATTTGATCAGCATATGAGATATACATTAGTCAAATACGTGCATTTATAACCACAATTTAAAATAACACAGAACAAAAATAAAAGTTGATATGAGAGTGACAGTGACATTACCACTATTATATATAGACTCAGTGATGCAGTGAATTGAGTTTTTTATGCCTCCTTGTCCTGGTGTGCCCTCTCTTATACTCCAGTAAGACTGATTAGGAGACAATGTCAGTATTACAGATTTATCCCTATGATGAAGTAAAATATTTAACTATTTTGAAACATTAATTCTGCTGCTCTGGAGTTAGATCTCTAGAAAACAGAGGTTTCAAACTCAAATTCAAGTAGTGTGATTTTAGGGCAGAAAATGTTGGGAAATTAAGCAAACCACCCCAGTCTTTACTTAACAACTTACTAAGTGTTCATTTGGGATTTGAACTTGAAGATGTTAAATGCTGCTGTGATTCAGTTAGACAGATATTCACCAAGAGCTGAATGCAATGCTTAGTAAATATCATAATTACTTTCTTCCCCAGTGAATTTAAAGAGCTTTGCATCAGCCTCTTAGCCATAGCAAAGGCTTCTTTTCCCATGTGTCCTCTGACTAATTCTCTGTCTTTATATAAAGCCAGGGCAGAGCTGTGTCTTTGTTCTCCTGGTGTTCTCATGTTTGTCTGTTAATTCCTCCTTCTCCTAAGGACAAAACAACTGTTTATTGTAACTCCACCTGATGCTGATTTGTGCCAAAAGCAATTTGGAGAGAATCTTGAGGCGAATGTGGATGTTTTCATGGATTTTTATCCACTTTCCTGCATTAATCATCCTCTCCTGGAACATGTGGGTTTTAGAATACGTGAAAATTTATAGAGTGTTGCCCAAACTAGCCAAATATAAAACTAGAAAAATATTTTTAATTCAGTTTCTCTGTCTCTACAGTTCTTCAGAACGACAATAAATGGATTATTCTTATCAGATTCAAATCAGAATTTTATTTCTTTTTTAACTTACTGTGTAGTTACAGAAATGACTCATGAGAAAACACAAAATTTATATTGCTATTATTCTGTTAAGAGTTTGCCCCATGAAATACTAGGTCATTATCTGGAGAAAAAAAACAAACCACAAGAAAGCAAAACATTTTAAAAAACCCTTTTGACAGAAGAATATGAAGAATATGTCTCATAAGACTAAGGTGAAAACTGTGGTAGAATAGAGCAGAGAAGTTAATCGTCTTTCTGGCAATTCAAATAGTTTCATTGGACTGCTCATGAAGCTTTGGAGGAATAATAAATATGTTTCCTGAGAAGACAACAGTAGTTTCATACTAAAATGTCAGGAAAAAATACTTTCCAATCTTAACAGGTTTAAGGAACCAATACACAAAAAATATCCCTGAATGGTGTGTAAAGAATATCAATATTCTCTCAAAATACAGAAATATAAGTTTTCTTTTAAGAGAAGTAAATCTCTTCCAATGGTTCTGTGAATCTCTCTCCTTAACCTGGAAGATGATATGTTCATTAATTGATATTAATATGAGGAATTTGGTCTTCCCCTGACTCATGCAGCAAGACGGAAGGGGAATATTTAAGGAACTTGAGTTACAAAAACTTGAGCAGAATATTTGAAATTTATAATTTCAAGGAACTGAATAGCTGTCCTACTGAAGTTTCTTTGACTCCACCTTCTCTTTTATTCAAAATCAGTTTGATGTTAAGTAAAGGTGTTAATGAGATGATGGTACAGTGATATGTTTCCCCATGCAGTCACTACTAATGTCTGTCTGGTTTTCTTACACTCCCACAGCTGTAAACTCACCATAGGGAAAAGTAATGGGCTACATTAGCAAAAATTATCCCACAGTCCATATAATTCCATTACATACCTATTCATCAGAAATACAGAGACAAGACTTTGAAATTATTCTACAGCTTTCTTACTATGTAAAAATTTGTTCTATTGCCACAAAATGGTTCCTAAAGTTTTTGCAAAGTTTAAAATTTGAAAATGAAGCTTTACTTAAGAAGAAAGAAGGTTCTAAATTCTTATCAGGTCCCCTTCTGAAAAATATTTCAGGTTTAAATTACATTTTGAAGAAAATGTTTTATGATTTCCATAGTCTGAGCATTGGTTATATAATTTACACAGAAAAAAAAAAATGTATTATAAAATAATTACAATTATTAAAAACTATTCCTTCCTAAGGGTACTAAATTATAGACTTTTAGCATGCTGTAGTTTTTCTGCTTTTATGACAAAGTATGTATCTTTGGAAATGAAAAATTTGATGAGATCTAGATTTTAGTAACTGTTTTCAAAATAACTGCTCCTTTTACTGACATATGCCTCTATTGAAGTTTATTCAACAAGCTTGCTGAAAATAGAACTTTGCTATTACTATTTCACTGCTGCCCATAAAGGTACAAGATTAATTTACCAGAGAAGAAAAGCCTGATTTACAGAAAATAAGCCATTGTGCTAAATGGAATGAATCATTAGTAGCGGTGAACCCTTAGGAGATTTAAAGCTGGATTGAGATTGACTAATGAGAAAATGAAAGGAATATGGCTCCAATCCTGACTAATTAATCAGAGAAAGCCACATGCCAGAGTTTTGAACAACAGGGTAAGCCTACCCCATGTTCAAAGTCATTCTTTTTAATAATTACGTTTTTCTGTCTGGCATTTCTTTTAGATACTCATTTGTTGGCAAGTCATTCAAACCATTGCCTACACTATGATGGAATATTCTCCTATGTAAAATGCCTTGCATTTAGAAATTTAAGATATGTTTCCATGCTATATCACAATATCAGATTGCAATATGTTGCTGTCGATCATTTTGCCACTGCAGGTTTCAAACTCTAACACTGTTAGATGGCACTTGCTTCTTTTAACACAATCAAATACTGATTTATGTGGTAGTAATCTAGCACCTGTGTGGCTATTTACTTTCATCTCGGACATCTTCAGTGAGGTAAGTGCACATAAACTGGTTTTTACATTAAATTAATACTCAATGTGATTCTTCTAAATTGTATTGTATTTATCAAAAACTTAATGTGCAGTTAGCCTGCACGTCCATGGAGAAGCTACAGTGTGTAGGAAACATGACATTTTCTGAATATACACAGATGACTATAAATATGTACTCACAGTAGGTTTGATTTTCTGGAGGCAGTTGCTAATGCTAATCATTCTTTCAATACCACCCTTTGTGGCATTCAATTTAAAGTGTTGTTAAGACCATAATTTAACAATCTAAAGGTGACAAAACCAGAATGAAGTGCATTGTATCCAATGAGTAGCCACATATATATTCCTTAGGAATCCCGTCCTGTCCAGGTTTTGACCCTACTTGCCATATATTCAGGATGGGTTTATGACTTCAGCAGGTGAGATTTCCACTTTTCATATGGTATTTTTTAAAAAGTTTCAAATTAATTGTCAAAACAACTTGACAGGATCAGAGTAGGTGAAGAACCCACTTTATTTTCAGTCAGTAGCAGCATTCTTGACATCAGGCACAATGCTCTCCAGATATTCCTTCCGAGTTCATGGGGACTAAACATCAGAGACAAGCACAAAGTCACATCAACACAGATGAAGAGTAAAGCAGCCCAGATTGAATGGATGGAAAGAATTATTCACCACTTCATTCACATAACACTGGGGGCAACACTCACCCTGCATTCAGATTCAAGTATTATGGAGTGCAGTTTCACACACATTGAAGTTAGACTGTGTGCAAGCTCTGGTTTACCAAATAATAAATATCTCAAAGTGTCATCTGAAAGATATGTACATTCACATAGATAAGAACAGACCATGGATTCAGAAACTTTTATTTTTTGTTGTCCCTGTGGACAGGGAGTGGTGCTGCCTGTGTGTGACACACCACTTGGGTAGTTACACTTCTAAAGAACAGACCATCAAAGAAAGGACTGCTGCTGCTGCTATAATAATATTAACTACATTTGCAGAATACTTATGCAGGAAGCAGCATAAACTTCCTGTAGTGTTATCATCTCAATAGAGGTGTTTTCTTATTATAACATGATTTCATAGCATTAATGAGGTTTGTATTCATTTTGCTCATAGAAGTCACTAATACAATAGTTAAGATAGAGCCATCTACTTCCCATCCAATTATTTCTGGATAAGAATTTTGCAATGTATTTATGACTCATTTCCTATTACCTTACCTTGCATAATTCACAGCATAGTTATTATTTATTCAGTATCATCTGAAATTCAATTATAATCATGAAAAGCAAAACAAGTAGAAAAATACATTTCTGGAAAGCTATATAGGCTATCAAAACAAATATTCTTAATTATTTCAAAACTAAATTTAGACTCTATTCAAGCATCCAAATTTCTTACTATTTCTTTATCACTAAAGAAATATATAAATGTTAGTATTGGCTTAAACCTTCTAATGGGAGGGTTTTTTTGGGGTTTTGTTGTTGTTTTGGGGGTTTTGGGGGTTTTTGTGTTTTGTTTAGTTTTTGTGGGCTTTTTTTAATATACTTGTTGGGTTTTTTCTAAGCAATATCATGAATGTAAAAAATGCTTCACACAGCACCTGCCTTCAATCAGCACAGTTATTTTAATGTCAGCTGTGGTGGACACCAGAAACAAGTGTTATTTCATTGGCAGAATGCATCTAGCTAGATTGAGAAACATTTCAGGGGATTACCAAAGGGGATTACCAAAGGATATAAAAGTGAATGCTACAGGAAACCATGTTACAACATATTACTCAATTTGACCATCCCCAAAACCAAGAAGAAAACAGTCTGAGAATTTTGAGCATGTAATTACCATCACCCTTGCACCCTAGAAAAAGAGATAATTTGCAATAAGCTAAAATGCTTTGTAATGGGCAGCTGAAGGACACCCACATGTATTTGCAATAGTCATAGACATCCTAGCTATGAAAAGCAATGAGCACATTAGCAATGTCCGCAGGACAGTCTGCTATTACATTTCAAATCTGTCTCTATCACAGAAAGTTTTTCCACCGGTTTAACATTTTTCTCCCTCACCAGTTTTCTAAAAGCTAATGTGAGAGACAAGTACAGGGAAAAGTTCTAGGAAATTTTGTATCTTGTCATGGACAGGCTTATCACATACTGTAATAAGAAAGTGCAATGCCTACATGTCAGTCTAAGTTTTTTCTCCTCTATCAAACAAAACTGCGTTCTTGGTTCCTTGGGGAGTCTCTCTCTTTGCTGTTATGCTTCCAGATCAACACATCATTGTAGGTCAGGTTTTCTGTCAGCTGGAAACACAATACACAGACACCCTGGGGACTTGCTCTCTTATGCAATGGACTTAAATGATCCAATGTCTTTGCAATAACCATGGTATAACTGTCCTGGTTTGTCTGCCAAGAGAGTATCCTAAGGGTGAATTTAAGCTAAAACTTCATGCTTGCATTGGAAGTATCCTTAAAAACAAATGCAGAGAGTGCTAGTATGCATTTCTGCTAAAGGTTAGAGGTATTTTTGTAAGATTAATTAATGGTTTCTTTTTATTTGTATATGCATTGATTTGAAAGAAAATTTATTTTCAGAATATGAATGTTTAGATAGACATATAACTACAAAGACAATTGTAATATACTTGTAATAGAAATTATAGTCAAGCACTTGTGTCAGAAAATTAGTATGGTTCTTAAAATATTGAGGCTGAAACCAAAGCAGTTGTATCAGTAGAGGCAAAGTGCATTAACCAAGATGTAGTGATTATTTACTTTCCTTGAACCAAGATATTTTCTTACCTGAATACTGCAACTGTGGACAGCATACAACCATTTTGTAACACAGTAGCACTGGTAATCATCATAACTAGCAACAAACACAGTTTGTTTGTAACAGAGTGAAACATAAACACAGAAATAATATTTAGCTGGGGAAAAGCAGAAACTTTTGGGAGGCATGTACAAGTGGGATAAAAGAAAAAGTGAAAACAGTAAAATTAGGATAAAACTCAAGAATTTAGGAGAGACAAAAGAGAGTTTATTTCAGGGCCACATTTGCTTGTCTTGTGTTTTATAATGAAAAGATATATTTATTCAGGATATGTAGTAAAAAAATTATAAGGATAACCCTCCAGATTGAGCAAGAAGGATGCCTGGTAAAACCAAAACAAGTATTCTCACCAGAATAGGATGAAGTATGCTGGGAGCAAATGTGAGCACCATTTTTCGAGCAAGCTAGAAACTATCCAGCTCTCCATGGGAAAGAGCTCTCAGACTTCATAACTCTGATCTCAGACTGCAAAGATCAAACACTGTCAGCATCAGTCACAGGGTATCAGTCACAATATGGTATTGCACACCCATAACTAATCTAGAGTGCTAAGGATTAATTGTTTGAGTATTTAGAGATAATAACTGATAATGAGTAAGTCAATACACAACATTGGCAATTTATATTTGTAATGATTTATTGTCAATTAGGAAAGTGGTTCTTGAAGTTTGAAAATGACCCAATTTAACAGTCCTTTGCACACTCCTATAATGGTGTTTAGTTCCCTAATTGATATTGATATATGTAAACCAAATATTTAGAATTTTTATCCCAGTAACAATAAAATTGATCATAAATGTAAAAGCCTTTCATTATTCAGAGATTATAAGCAGACGGGAAATAAGGAGACACATGATTTTACTTCATAGATATTAAGAAAGAAATTTGTAAATGCTAACAACTCACACAGTAGATTCCTTTTGAGATACATGGAGATTAGTAAAAGGGCCAGTGAAGGTCAGGGAATGTGTATGTTTCATTCTCATATTCAAGTTAGATATTTACTATAAAAACAAAATAGCTAATGAATATGATGGAAGTTTCACAGCTAGGTCTGTATAGCCACCAACATGATAAAAAACAACCTCTAGGTTATTTAAACCCATTGCTGTTAGAAAAGGAACAGGTCAAAGCAGGACTGTGATACACAGGTAAAATAAGGAACCTTAAGAGAGCCTAGTCTAGATTTTCTTCTAAACACTTTGGAGTGAGTGAATGAATGCAGATTCTGAAGGACAGCTGGCTGATGAATGGCCACATCCACTGAAAATGGCTAACCTTCAGAAACAAACTGAAAATAACAGATTTCAGGTAAGGTAGACTTAATGAGCATAGAAAAGGGTTAGATGAGCCTTGTGGAAAAGATTAGGAAGCAATGACAGATGAGAGAGAAACACCTAATTATAAATTACAATTGTGTTCACAAATTTTTCTGATCAGCAGAATTGCAAGCTACTAAAAATGGTTCCATGAACATTTATAATACATTGTTCACTTTTATCTTTAGTAAAAAAGTAAACTTCACTAACTGCATCAGTATTTTTTTTTTTTTGTAATAGAAAAATTGATATGATCGCTTACTGCACTAAAAGAAGACCTTTTAAAGCAGAGAGAAAATGTAGGTATACGTCGGATAATCCAGGGATGATGGAACTCATCTTTGTGTGCCTAGGATACTTAATGAAATAAAATCAGCAACATTAAGAACTTTTTATGAAAAGCCACAGAGTCAGGTGACAGGACAAGGGTTTGTTTTTAAAAAACATGACTTTAGAAGCCAGAACATTTTAGAACTTCAATTAACTTTTATTTCTCCTGTGCTATAAGAACAATTAACCCAAACAGCTTTAAAGACAATAAGAAAGAAAATAAGTGACATTTTTTACATAAAATGAATTGCTATTTAACAAGTATTGTTAAATACAATGTTACACCTTCACATAGGCAAGAATACTTAGGTTTATGAACATGGTTTAAGAAAACAGAGGTAAGCAATACTTTCATAGAAAAGGTTGAACAATTATCTAACATGACTTTTGAAGAGGAAAATTAGTGATTTTTAAATAGCAGGATATTTTTAAGACACACTGCTCTTACGAGGCAAAATCTCACTTGCAGGTTTGTGTTCAGTCTGAGGCTCTGATCTTCAGTGAAGTTTAGATGAAACAATTAAAATGCCTAGAGCTCTGGCAATGTCACTGATGAGGGGTGGATAAAAGAACAGAAGTTATTTAGAGGTAAGAAGGATAAAGATTCTATAGTAGTCTTCAAACAGATAAAAAAAATGCTGTAAAAGTAAAGGAAATGAGATAACATCTTATTTTTTTTGTCCATAATAGATACTGCAAAAATAATGATTGTGTATTCTGGAAAGAGAGACTAAGAGCACATATATAGTACCATGATCTTCTGCTGGGATATGACATTGGACTATATGACCTTGAAAGGTCCATCCAGCTTTATTTCTCTTATTTTTCAAAAAAAAAAAAAAAAAAGCCAAAATGTTCACCCTACTATCTAAAGAAGGGAAATTGTTGGAATTGTAATTTAAGTGCTTAGGACATGGGTGAATATCCATAAAGAAATATTAATTGTGAACTGAGATAATAAAGAGTGCTTTATTATAGGACAGTAATGCAAATACATTTGCATATGCTTGTGTGCTTCTATAAAATTAGTTACTGCTGTGCGTGTCTCTAAGATGTGAACTTTAGTGTTAAACACTTGAAGATGTGTATCAGAAACTGGTGGCAGATGATTTATTCTTATCCAGGAAAAATGTCACAAATCTGATCAGCAGCCCAGATTTTCAAAGCAAACTGCCAAAGATGAAAAGATACACCATTGCAAGCCTTGCATGTATATGTTTAAAAATTCAGAGACACAAACTAGTTCATTGTCGAGATATTAATGCATGTTGACAGGAATGAGTTGTGGATGGGTCTCAAACTGAAACACAAGCAATATTGCAGGTCAGAATGGAAGTCAAAACTACTGTTGCCAAAATGCCTTTTCCTTGTAAAATCATCCCTTAAATAATTAGTTATCATTTTTGCCCTTTGCATAGTTTCTTGGGGAAAAAATGGATTCACACCCATAAAATAGAATGGTATGGTATTAGACATTGATACTTTTTCTTCTTTTTTTTTTTTTTTTAAGTAACAGAAGTATTTTATTCTTTATTATTTGCTTGAAAAAAATTATTGATCCTGAGGAAAATACCTAACCCAGAGCTAGAAGTAGATGGAAGATATTACATCTCATTCCTTTCTGTACAAATTCCTGGGAGAGTCTCATAGTCCCTGAAAAAAAATACAAGTAAAATGACGACATCAACCACACAGGATTACCAAAAATAAATTTTATTGCTTTCTTAGAATTATGTTCACTGTTGATTTATTTGTGACACGAACATTGTTCAGCTTTCTCTAGAAATCATACTTGGCATCCATAATGATAATTTCAGGTATATTTTCAAACTGAAGTGAAATTGGGAAACTGCTCTGTTACATAAAAACAGCCTTCAAAATCTGAGGAGGCTGTATATGCATATAAAATAAAGTCAATTACTTTTTGCTAGAATATCTATGATCAACTGGTTGACATGTTCGGAAATTAATGTACTTCAAATTTGTGATCCAAACTAATTGGCTCTAGTCATGTAAAAAAAACTCTTGAATAAGTATTTTGAATTCTATATTCTCAGATTTATGTACCTTTTTTTCCACTTAGCATGGGCTACAAATACAAAGGTAAGCATGTGAGTTTAAAACATTTAAATATATTAGAAAAACAAACAAAAAACCACAATCCAAAACACAGAGCATGAAAAAACTGTTCAAAGAATTGTTTAAATAATGGAGAACATTGCCAAAATATCTTTTCAAAATGATTAATGACTCCTAACAGAGAGATTAGGAAAAAAATGAAAATGATAAGACTGCATTCAGATGTAATCACATCAAAATATTAGGGCAGAAGTCCAAGGTTAATAACATCTCCTGATGTAGAGCAGTTCCTGACCTTCTAACTAGATTCAGCAGTAATGCTCAGGGATTAAGAATAAATCACTTCACACAAGTATTCAATTTAAAATTGAAAGTACCCATAAACTCCAAACAAAAGATCCAGTCATCCATGCCTTTACAAATACATTACAGGAAAGAAATACATATGTGTATATATATATATATATAATACAAATGTTTAAAATTTATGTGATCTAATGAAAATGATCCACTCTATTACATAAACCACGGGAAGCATATTCAAGTTGAATATGATGAGAAAACCAAGAATGATGAAATTTAAACCAGAAATCTCTGGGTTTGTTTGGTTTTTTTGGTTTTTTTTTTCATCAATTTAGTTAAATCAATAAAACCTAGTCTATTTCAATGGTAAAATACTGAAGAAAACTTAATTGTAGGGAAAAATTGTAAAAATCAATTTCATCTGAAGATATACTAGAGGCTAATGGCCATGTGAAATGCTAATGCCACAATATGGGTGCTAACGCATTCAAGTAAAAAAATAGCATAGACATACCTGAAAAGCTCTATAAAAATCTGTATTTTTATGTGTTCTTTTCCTTAATCGAAATATGTGGCGAACTTGATTGAGGTCAGTGATTACATTTGTGAAACTTTGTAATTAACTTGCACAATTTAGATACTTTGCAAATAAATAAAATACAGAAAGTTAGTTTTAAAAAAAATCCTGAAAAAGACATGGAAGAAAAAAGAACTACAGTTATTAGAGACTGTATATAATTACACATAATTATATAGTTCATTATCATGTCAGTCTCAAGACATAGCTAAGGATATGAGAAGCATCCTAATCTCCTCCTACTCTGTGCCACCTTCGGTGGTGTAATTTTCAACTATCCCTTGTGAATTGCAACATATTTCCACACTGGTTGAAATAATGACTTTGTTTATTCCAGAACTTCTTTATCAGTTAATTCTGAGGGAGAAACACCTCTTTTGGGTATTTTTCCTTCACTGGGACCTGAATTCGCAGTATGAATGTTTTAAAATATAAAATACACAGGTTCTCTGGTGTGTATTATCTGCTGTGCATTGGTGGAACTAGAGAGGTTTAAAATACAATTTAACTGTTAAATTTGTGCTATTTTCTGTGGTTTTGGAAATAGTTATATAACTTGTAAAGAGTATCCCTCGGATTTTTTTTTTTCATTTCTTTATGTACATGTTAACAAAAGAAAAAAATGGGAAAAATTTGCTAAGATATTTAACCAAAAATAAGAGAAAAATCATCTCTGAAGTTGTGCTGAAATAATATAGGAGTATCTGCTATATTATCAATAATCACAGCTTTTATTGCATATATTTAGAGACCTCAGATGTTTTAGGCCCCACTGATGAATATTGTGCAAATATTTTTTGAAATCTTGAAAGATAACTGATAAGATACAGCAGACAGATAAGACATGGGCATAAAATGTAGAAAATTAGAGGAACAAAAGGAATAGTGTCAAATCAATTTTCAGTAATTTCATGTTTGTACAATGGATTTTATATTTTCCTATTATGATTTCCCTTAGGATTTTCCCTCTGAAGACCTTTTGTTACGGTAATTTTATCAACTGTCTTACAGCTATGTACAGGAATTCAATATTTTATGCAAGATAAACACAGTGTCATAATAAATGACACAATGAAAGGTTATCTGGCTCTAAGATAGCACAAACTCAGCTTTCTTCCCTGTGAGGATTCCCCTAGATAAAAAGTTTAGAGTTCACTGTCCTAGAATAAGAAATACTCTGCTAGACCACAACACTGGTCATAGTATTAGTTGTATCTCAGTATCACTTATGACCAATTTTCTTTCCTTTACCTCCTTTTGTTTAAAAGTGTCAACCCAGAAACTGATGTCCTGAACAGGAAAAACGGCCAATGCCTTTATTTTCATCCAATAAAGGTCTGTGAAACTTCTGCAAGGTATCTCTTATGAAAAAACAAAGATAAACCTCATTATTTCTCCAGGAAGCAGCATCATAGAGACATTTTTCAAATCTGTGCTTTTATAGTGCTCATTATTTGAACTGGCATCAAGAATTAGAAAACTGAAAATGATACTCACAATTTTTTATTTCTTTTGGAAAAAAACCCATTTTGCACAATGTCAGCTGCCAGCACTGGAAACTCCCCCTCCCAGCCCACTTTCCTTTTTTTAGCTTTGTCAAGAGGCACTTGCCTTTTTAAAATAACACAATGTAGAAGATCATTATAAAATGAAGCATTCAAGTTTTGATGATCTGTTTCCTCTTAATTGACAACTGTGGAAAGATGTAGTAGTGCAGCTGTCGTACTCCTACTTGGCAGTTACCTTCCAGAAAAAGAAATAAGTCTATGATTTCCTTCATGCTTGCTAAGTACTTTTCAGGGGACACAAATGGAGAAAAGAATGCAGCCATAGCTTCTTTCAATTTTATGTAAATGACTTTTGATCAAGGAAAAAAAAAATAGATGAAAAATTATTCATGAAGTTGAATTTCAATGGATGCTTCTTCGATACTGCAGATGGAGCAGTGATGCTGGAAAGTTCTATTTCTTATTGTGAGCAGAATGAAGTAATTGATTATTATTTTAATTAAATAATGTCAATCCATGTATTAGAAAAATTAAAAGCTGAATGATTCCTGAAAACTATAGAAGATTCATGCTTGTGTGCACTAGCATAGTTTAATGGGTATATATAACTTTCCCGCATTTAATTCTAATTAAAAGAAGTAACACCCACATCCTTACTTTACAAATCAAATAGCAAATTATGATTCTGCTTCTGTTTAGTGAAGATAACTGAAAAGCAAATGTGGCTTTTGATTGACGAAGGGATCTGCAAGGAACTAGTCAGAGAAGAATTTATCAGGTAGTGTTTGAATGAATGTTCATATTTTGAGTTCATTAAAGACTGTAAGGAGCTCCCAAGTGTTAAAGTATCCAGCTCTCATCACCTGTCATACCTTTTTTTGCCCTCTCAGGTTTTGTAATGGATTTTTTTTTTTTTGTATTTATGTTATTTCTAAAAAGATGAGCTCTATAAGAGAGCTTTCCAGATGTGACCTAAGTATAGAGAGGTTTAATTCTGAGTGTGGAAATCTACAGGAAATCTGACAAAAAGGAGTTTCAACTTTATTCTACACCCTACTAATTTCATTGAACAGTTGAGTTTACAGACCACAGAAGACATGTCTATGAAACCATAAACTTCAATTGCTGATTATTTGAGCACATAAAGTAGAAAAGAGAAAAAAAACACCATATTTTTTAAGAAAATCACAGCAGAAAAACATCACAGCTATGAACATGAGTAAACACTGCTAAGTGGAAGAAAGATTAAAGCAAAACTGAAAATGGGGAATCGGACATCTTTATGAAGGGTTTCTGCATAAGCAACAGAAAACATAGTAACTCCACATGTAATAAACTACATGTTTTCTGACAGAAAAATGTCTACATTTGTTCTACTATTACTATTTGAATCTATTATATATATTACTGGAGATCTTATCATGGAACAAAGAATGTGAAATCCTAAACACTTATTCTAGCCCATGGAGCTCGCTTAAAAATAAACCCTGGGTTATATGCAAAACATGCAAAATAATAAGAGAGTTAAACTTCCTAATGTCATTATGCCATAAAATGGGTGAGAAAAATTTTCAGCCAGAGTGAAAAATAGTACAGAATCACCTTCATCCAAGAAAAGGTGTCTCTGCTTGGAAATTAGGACAATGCTAGGTGGGGAAGACTCAGGCATAGTAGCTGCTTACCTTCCTGTTTGGAGGAAACCTGTACGTTACATATCATGTACATCTGTACAAAAAAATTTAAACAAAGGCAATGCAATGCACCAAATTTTATTTTCAGTTAAATAAGCTGCATAGCCAACGCAGTAATGTTAATGTAAATCAGAAAAAATGTATTTGATTTTTATATATATGTAATGGCCATGATTTTTCACATTTTCATGAGCTGCACAATTCTAAGCACACTACCAATTCAGGAAGTATACAGATAAAATTTAGGCTGTCAGGTCCCACTGGCATCTTCTCAGTCCTTGAGACACATTCAACCATATCTAACTAATGTTTTAAAGTGAAAAGATAATTAAGTGCCTACAAGTAAGCAGAAGGTTAGCAGATAGTGAGAGTGAGTCAGATGAGAGGACGTATAATTAATTAATAATAAAGTCTGAATGAGCTGGCCAGCCAGTAAGGGCTCAGATAGCAAGTGCTCTTGCCTACTTCATGAGACCATCAAAAAGGACTTAAAATCAGCCAGGGTTAATTTGGTGGGAAATTAGTGAGAGTAGACATGAATTCAAAGGTAAACTGAATTAAATAATTTCCACAGGTTACCAAACAATGCACTCTTCTGTGAGAGAACAAAACCTGCTTCCTGAGAACAAATTACTTTTGCATTTCTGAGTCTACACTACCTGAAAGTAGGGTAGAGGACCTACACATTCCTGTCCATTTGGAGACATTATGGTTCCTAATGTCAGCAGCTAGAGAGTGGAGGATCCCAGAGCCTCCCTTGCTGCATTCCAGATTATTTGTCATGTGTTGTCTCTTCCCTTCTCCATAGGTGGTAGATTCAGTCATCATGTGAGTCAAAACATTGTGGGGATTTTCTATCTCTTTTGCATGGCAAAAAAATGTGGAAATGCCAAAAAAGAATGGGGAAAGTACCACAGCTACTAATCAAAGCAGCTTTCCAAACATATCCTATTGTTCCATTTATTTGAAATGACAGACCATTGAAAGAAGGTTGGAAAATTTCTTTGAACTTTACAGTAGTTTGTGTAATTTCTCTCTCCTTGCCTCCTTTGGGCTCAATTCTCTGTGGATACAACTTTTCCCTAGTTTCTCAGCCTCCTTTGGGCTGAATTCCTCTGGGATCCTCCCTCGTGGGGAGTCCCACTTATCTCAGTCCTTATTATTCGAAGAAAACTTCTGAGCTCGTTAGAATCTTGTTTCTCACGTCTATTGAAGGATCCTTACAAAACTTAACAGGTCTCTCCAGGCTGGCTACACAAGGTTAATCTTTGCAATTTGGAACATTTCTTTCTTCTGATGGTACAAACAAGGCCTTGTGGCACACTCCGTGTCTGATGCACAAAATGGCCCCAAAATGTGCAGTTCTTTTATCTTTATACCTGTTTTCACCCAATTAACAATGGACACGTATATTATATTTCTTAATGACCCAATGACCCATCACCTCTGTGCTGCACTGTGGCATTTTCTGTCCAATCACTTGCTACTCCCCAAAAACCTCCAGGAGAAGAATATGAAGAAGAAAGAAGAAGGGACAAGGGACAACGTCCTAAATCCTCCATATTGTCTCCTGTTCTCTAAACTAACTTTTTCACCCAGTGATTTAAAAAACTTTCTAATCTGCACACATACACTTTTAGCTTTTTCTATCTACATGCTCATGCATTTCATATTATATGAAATTCAGTGTTTTTCTAGATCTTATAACTAAGTATCAGAAACAAGGGCACACACTCTGTATTCCAGACTCCAACAGTTTGGAGTAGCCCAGTAGCTTCTTCATATTTGATAATACATCTCTGGTTCTTGGATCAGAAGATCTTCCCTTTTCCTTATAAAACCATGCAGGGAAAACATGGAATATTTTACTACTAATCAGTGTAATTTTCATCTCAGAGTATTCTAGTAATTTTCTGCAGTTATAATAAATGGCTGTGATTTGATAAAAGCCTTTATTTATAAATTGAAAGTCTGTGTGCTTAGTATAAACTACATATGAATATGTTCTTTCATGAATTCTTGTACTTTAAGAGATTCACCTATGGAGCACATATTAAAGGGAAGAAATCAAAATCCATGACTGATTATAGATTTATCTTTTATTTATGCTCCTTCTGAGACCACCATCTTAAATCCTATAACAAATGCATCTTAATTCATGTCTACCTATGTTATTCTCCCAGTGTAGAAAAGAACCTTTTTCATGTTCATCTCATAAACAAAATTAAGAACAATTTTAATTTTAATTTTTAATTGAGGTTTTGGCGGGGGGGGGGGGGTGTTGTTTCTTTTTTTCTACAGATTTTTTGTGAAAGACTTTAATGCATCATGCTGAATTGTGGTAGAAAAGTGCAATAAAAATGCTAAAGCAACTGTACTCTTAAATAGTAACTAGAATGAATAATTTTCAGTTCTGATAACCAGACATATTCATTTGCATACTCAAATTCATCCACAGCAGTATTGCTGACCCCATTTCAGAGATTTTTCTTCTTAATAGCTTCTGCCAGTAATTCCTTCTGGGAGCTGATACCATATGGTTTAGGTACTTCATGTTTCAATACTTACTGGTCAAATTTAAAAAAACATCCTAGGTAAAAACTGATTTTGGGAAACTACAGGAAAATAAAACTTGAATGTGAGCAGTCAAATGTAAATTTTAAATAAATAGACAGGCTAAACCCAGTTGTCATACAGAAAATAACTGAATTTTTTGATTCAGAAAAAAGAAAGGAAAAAAAAACAAAACCAAAATAAACCAACCAACCAAATACAAAAAAAAAAATAAAAAACATCCCCAAAACCACCAAAACCCCCATAAACAAAGAAAAAACCTCACAGGAAAAAAACACACAAACTTCTCAAAACTTTTAAGAAAGTAAAAAAAGTGAAGGAAAAATGCTTGCACAATAAAACAGTAGCAGTAAAGAAGATAAGGAAAACCTCTTCTTGTGTTTGTGAAGCATGCAAGTGCTGTAATTTTCAGGTTTAATTGTCTCTCTTGCTTCTCTCTCCCCTGGAAGTTTTTGCTTAACATGAAAGCTCTCCTGGAAACATTTTAATTGAAACATGACCATTTGTTCATTTAAAGGAAATATAACTTCTGACAGAAAAATAGTTTCTGTGAATGAAGAGGAATGCAAATAAAGTAATAATATACTGCTCCAACCAAACAGCACTTGTTACATGTTCTCTGCCAGAATGTTAGTATCTTATTGCAGTGCATGTTTTATGATCTTTCATGCATGTCTTACATATGCTACTCTTTGTAAAAGTAATCTTTCTATAATTACAACATTGGAGATTGATAAAACTTCTTCATAAGGAAATAACTACAAATCTGTATTTACTAGTTAAGAGTTTCAAATGTACTCATATCTATAAACAAATTCTCCAGAAAATAATTTATGTTTAATATTCATGCTGACATGAGCTAATTTTTATTAAAATAAAGAAGTTTTGAAGGATCTAGAGAATGCCTACCCTTTCTTCTTTACATGTCTTTTTGATTAGACTCAATTTTTACAAGTTTTTGTCTTGTTAATAGAAATAATCAGAAAACAATCAAATGGGAATATACTGTGTATTCTAGTAATGTTTTTTCTAATATAAATATTTATAGCATTTCACTGGATACCTTAGCCATACGCTGTCAAAGCACCTTGAATGTTTTCAAACTTCTGGTCTAGAGCATTCAGTTAGGAAGTTTGGCAGTTAGATTTTCCTGGGCAGCCTATATTTTATTCTACTTCTTTGTCTACAAGGAAAATTGGAATGGTGCTCAATCAGCAATGCACATGCTCATATATTGAACAAAGAGAGGAAGCTGAAACCAAATGGTTGCCAAGGAAGTGAACATCATGCATTTTCTACTGATATTAAGCCAAAAAAATCAAGGGAAGGAGAAGGAGCCAAATTACTTGTATTGTTAAAATGTTGTCCAAAGAGCCATGGTAGCATGAATTCAAACAGCCATTACCTAAGCAAAGAAACTACAGAATCATTACCTAAGTAAGAACTATAGCAGGTTCCTAATTTTGGGTGATGATAATTTTGTATGTCATCAAAGTAGAAAACTAGATGATCTCTGTGTACTCTAAAAATCAAGTCAGAATTTTACTTAAACTTGCCTATTTGAAATAGATACCTAGTATCTCCTTCCTGTCATTTTCCCCTGTTCTTCCTTTTTTCCTCGCCTCCAGAGACTCTACTGTTTGATCACTATAAAAAGGAGTGAGTTGTGCAGAATGAAGACAAGTCTTGAGATTTGGTGGCAATGTTATGAGTCTTCAAATGAACAAAAGAAGATAAATTGCTCAACAGTATGCTACAGTATCAATGTCTAATTAATATTACAACAGAACCTTGCCTTTTTTCTTCTTGCTGCAAGAAACACAATAGCTATGCTGTCAATTCCAAATGGAATTTAAGCATGTGAAAACAGATCAGAAGAGCATTGACTGTGTCTGATCTTAAACAGCATTGTAAGTAGAAAGTTTGCAGCAGGAGGATGTAGTGTTAATGCCAACTTGCCCATACAAGACTTTTTTTAGTATTCATCTATAATGTTATTTTCAACCTTTACCACATACTTTTTCTAAGGCTGAAATGTCAGTTGAGAGAGGTTCTTATTGACAGCAGTATTAAAAATCCTTATTTACATTGCAATTAAACATATTTTCATTTTTGGCAAAGCCTGTAATTAAAAGTGGATGTCTTTGTAAGTTTGATATTTATAATTTTCAGAAGTTTATCCCAGTGGTAATATCCTAACACTGGCTGCTGACTGTCAAGAGCAATATTGTTCATTGAAGTCAATCATATATTACCAACTCAAGATAAATTTTAGTGTTAAGGAACTTATTAAATCTAATATTTCAGATAACAAGGGCACTTCACCTTTCTAAGTTTTTTAATTGAAAGGCAAAGAAAGATGATAATGAGTATATTTCAAAGAATATGAAAAAGAATGCACACAGAACTTGAGCCTACTTTCAAGATCCATGAGGATCAGAAACAACATAGCTAAAATCAATTGAATTATATGAGACTTTCCAATAGTTGAATAACATCAGATATTTTAATTTGATTCTGTTTAAGCATGGAGCTCAAAGAATTTGACCAGACATATATGGTCAAGCACATATCTGTGAAATATTCCTAGCTTCCTATAGTAACAATGTTCTTCAGGGACTAATTGAATTAAAAATGGGTTATATACTTCCAAGAAAACTGTCTAGGAATGGATTCAGAAAAAAATTAGAGATTATGAGAAAATTTCTTATCTGTAGTTCAAAGCATCATAATAATTTGCAAAAATATTTAACAATTTCCATAAAAAGGAAAAAAATGTTTTTATTTCTGCTCAGAAAATAGAAATAACACAGTTACAGTTGAGGCTGGAGCCTAATAAGACAAAAGACAAACATACGTTTCAGAAAAAAAAATAAAGAAAAAACAAAAAACAAAATCAATCCTAGAACCAACCAACCAAAGAAAACCAGACAAACATAAAATACTCCAAAATACTTTAATATTAAAATTTCCTGTAGTATTTAAAGCTTTGAGTGGGAGCAAGTTTTTGGGGTATTTTTTTAAAAAACCAACAGTGGTATTGATTGATTTCAGAGGGTTGGAGTGGCGGCGGTATTTCTCTTCAAATGATACCTGACTTTTTAGATCTAAATGTAATTCTGAGCAGTGTTAACATTAGAGATTTTTGTTTTGGCCTTGCCACATGCAAATGATCAAATATTCAATGTAATATAAGCCTTTAAAATAAATTAAATCTACCTAACTATATTTTTGTTAGGTTTTCTTTCCTGTTCTTTCACCCTTTTAATCTCTGCTGGAATCTGAGACTGCAAAGTAGACAAGCAGATATGAAGGAAGTGGAGGGCAATTAGCAAACTATCACTTTCTGCATGCTCTGAGGAAGCCTTCCTGTGATGGACTGGCATTTAAGAAAAAAGTAGAAAGCACCCATGGAAGTTAAGGCTGCTGGAGGCTGATGGGAGGTTTTTTGGTTTTTTTTCTCCTGGCCAATAGCTGGCCATTTCTGAGAATTGACAGTAGTTTTGACCATTGACAAAGTAAGTAAGTTTTCTAGTGCTTTAAAACCACTACACCGCCTTAAATTATTTTTTTTAAATAACTGTGGAAGAGAAGACTGAAAGAAGGTGGTTAGGTCATTATTCATTTAGGTCTGAACACAGAGACAGAATTGAGAAATAAGTAAATCAAACAGACACAGAGGAAAAATGTTCTTCAAGTGGTCATTCACTGAAACAAAAGAAAAGCAGATAAACCACAAATATATCTAAAATCGGCAAGATGTTCAAGAGTCCATGAAAATGGTGAAGACCTATAGTCCAAGACTCATCTTATCATGAGGCTTTACAAAAGACTTGCACAAAGTTTATGGAAATTATTGGAAGTCAAGCAAAAGTAGAGGACAGAAAACTAGTTAAAAAGGATTACACATATGTTGTTCTCCTGCTCTTTCATCCTCTTCCCTCTGTGGAACCAGGATTTAAAAAGGAAGACTTATTAGAAAAACATGAACTTTATTTTGCTACACTGCAAACCAACCATATCCAAGATATATTTTTAAAACCCATGTCTTAATGGAGTAAGAGTTAATGAATTCTCAGTGTTTTATAAGATTCTGTACAATGCCTATTACAAAAAAAACTTTGCCAAAACAATATGAATGTGAATGTATGAAATTGCAATTTAATGTAACAAACAAAGCAAAAATAGTTCAAGAACTTACCAAGGTGACAGCAAACCAGAACCTTTTTTCTGCTAATATAGAATCTATTTTCTGTAACTCCATGAAGAATTTGCATGAGCTATTCACTGCTGGATTTTTTTTTTGTAATACATAAGGAGTTTTGTTTTGCTGAGTCTGTTGACTGTTCCCAAAGCATAATTAGAGATTTTCTTCTGCTGACTTAGTGGAAGAAAGTAGTATCTGGAATCACATAGCTGTAAAGAAAAGGTCTAATCGGTAGTCATGCAGAGACCAGCTTCAAAACAGATGAAGTTTATGGTTAGTAAAGCACTGAAGGTTTATTGGTGTCATCTTTGCATTAAGGTATGATGATCTTGCCAAATCAAACCTGCATCAAAGAACTACCATGGGAAATCTTAAACCTTTTGTACTCTCCTTCATCCCAGTAAGAAGTCCTTGCTGAAATGAGCATGAATGTTCAATAACCATTGACTTATCAGTGTGAATCTGAGCAATTCCAAAGTGAAGGTCTATTAGCAGAAGTAAATTACAGCTATGGGATGCAGTTGCCTTTTGAAACTGTGGTAGTCAGTAAAATCTTAATATAAAAAACTTAAAAAGGGTAAATCTAGGTGTGAGTTCCCACTGAAATAAAGCAAGAGGTCATACAATTAGTTATGTAAAAGTACTACAGACTGAGTACATGTGATGCTGTTCTTACAGAATCAATCTTTTAATTTGTAACAAGTTGAGCAGATGAAGTTCTTAATTTCTTTAAATGTTGTTGGTATTAAATCATCCTAAACAAGCAGGCTTCCATAATGAAAAGATTCCATTTCATGAAATTTCAAGTAGATTTCATGAAGTATGAATAACAGAGAGCTGTCGTCCAACTTCTCATAATTATATGCCTACATGTATTTTTAATTCTAAGATTTTAAAAGAAATAACTTCTGAACTATCTCGATCACAGATAAGCATATACTCAATGGGCATTTTCAAGGGTAGAGTACTGTTGAAGATTGTTCCTTCCCTGACATTAGTCATCCAAGTGCACACTGGTGAGTGTTAGTCACTGAATTGTACCTGAAGCCTGGTTCTAGTTCCCTGCTGAAAATAGAGTATTGATTTTGCCATTTCCAAAACAAGGGGTGTTTTTTTGGAGGGTTTGGGTCAGGGAAGGAGGCAGGCAGGCGATGGATCATCTAGACAGTCAGAGAGATGGACTGAGCAACCTGAGTCTGCATTCATTCATTCCCAGCCTGGTGACATCAGCAGCTACCCATTGCATCATAACATCCAGTGTAGATGCCTTCTGATATAATGGCACCACGGTTTGAACACGAGTCCAAGAGTAGGAATCCCAAAAATAGCAGCAATTTGGAGAGAGATCTCAGCAGTGTAGATGACCCAGTGCAGATCTTTTATGCTTTTTCCAAAAACTCTGTTACCTACCAAGCGGGATGGATGTAATTCTGTAACTTCTACACAAGCGAATAGGAACCCTGAAATTATTGCTGTAAATGAATCTGTAAGAACTTTAAAAATGGAGAACAGGGCAAGGACAAAGTCCAAGAGTTATTTGTCATTTGAAGAAAATAGCAATATCAAAAATAGTTTATTTCAGTCTAATACCTGAATGAAGATTCATTTTGGATTTAGCTAATGACATTTCCTAAAAGTTTTTCAACCATTTTATCTTCCTTTTTACAGACTGCCGATCATATTTTATATTTTCCCTAAAGACTTGAGTTGTTAAACTTCCAAAGAATACAAGTTGAATAAATAATCTGCAGCTATATACTTTTTTTTCATTTAAATGATATTTTAAGACTCTAAAATGTCAAAAACAGTAATCAAATTTAATCAAAGTGTTGTTTAAAGTACTCTAAAGTCTTTCTGTTAAATTTCTGTTTATGGAGGAGCACATGTACGGTTAAGGGAAAGAGCTCACATTCATTTTGCATAACCAACAGGCCTAGGGCTAAAGATCTTCAAGTTTCTTTGGTCCAAAAATGTATATTTTTTCATAGCTTCACTCAGTAAGCTGTAGGGAGTAAGTCCGTATAGTACATACAAATGTAAATTAGGCAATATGGCGTATTCAATAACCACCATGTCTTTAGAAAATCTTGTCTTGATGAAGACCTGTCTGAAAGGAAAGTTGTCTAGGTTCTTTACACATCTCTGCTGGATGTACTTAGGACTACTGATTGCCATGATGGCACAGCTGAGGATTTTGTCAACTTTATTTCATTTTTTAGCTAATGTTAAACAAATAGATTTTAAGTAGGCATAAGAACCTGGTGGTTGAAAAGCTCCTTTTTCTCTCATGCCACATACTCCTTTGCCTGATCACTGAGGAGGCAAACAACCAACATCTCTGCTGAGCTGCAGCCCAGTGCCGTTCTGGTCCTGCTGCCACCTCTGCTGTGGAGGCACCAGGCCAGTTGGTGGTACAGGTGGAGGATAAAGAGGAGGAAATGAGAATACCTTGGAAATGAGAAAAACTGATTTTTTTATGGAAAATTCTTCACTATAAATCTATCTTCTCCTATGGCATGAAGAATTAAGGTCCATCTCTGTTCTCACTTGTTCTGCAGACCTACCACAGCCACATTGCACAAAGCAAGGAAGTATTAGTGTGATTTGAGGGAAAGCACTACTCCTGAGTAACTAAGAAAACCAAATAACCCAGACCAAGCTGGCCTGTAGGAATGTGTACAGTTACTACAGACCAGGCAAGTCTTTCTGTACAGGAGTCAGAGGAGTCACCTTTCCAAGGGCCTTTCTCCACATAACCAGGACACTCTGAAAGTGGAAGCCTGTTCCTGACCATACTACAGTCACTTGTTTGAAGCAGAAGGCTGAAGCATGAGAGGCTGCTTTTCTGGATTCAGTTGCCAGACATAGCCTGCTTTCTTTCTAACCTTTCAGGACAATACTCTGTGCTGTTTTCGGATGTATTACTGAGATTTAACTGGTGATACTGACCAAATTGTTACATCTTCATTTCTCCTGTCAATTGTATTATCACTGGTACGCATAATGAGTGAATCTGGTATGTGCAAAATGCATGAGAAAACATAACACAGTCAATTTAATTTTTTTTCAATTTTTATTTTCCTAAAAAGACAGATTTCTATAAATAAATGACTGTGATGACTCACTGAACTTTACACAGAAGTCTTCAGTAAGTACAACTCAAGAATTTGTTGATAGCAAAGCTTTCAAAAATCTGATTCCTAGTTGCCTAAGAGCTACCAATATTCTCAATTCCAACAGTAGAACAGAATAATGACAGTGAAGTCTTAGACTGGAGTGCGAGAGACTGACATTCTCTGAACCAAATTAGTGCAATTCATTTATGCCACAAGAAAGGCCAGCCACAGATCATTCTTCATTTCATTTCTAGACCCTATTACTTTGAAAGTATGGCTTAAAAAAAAATAAAATTAGGATATATTCTTCTAACTTGCAAAAAACTTAGCCTGAGGAAAGTATCAAATGTTTTATTCATGTAGATATGTAGGAAAATATGCCTGCTCATTTCTCAGAATTTAAAATGCCATAAAAATAAAGAAAGTTTAAATGAATTTCATGGACTGTTTCAATGTCAAACAATTCTTATTCTTTCCTTACAATGATATTCTACTTTTAACAAAAATGATATATTCAGTGCTACCCAATTATTGAAGCAGTTCCAAGATGACAAAATTTAGGGATTCCAAAAATTTAAAGTATTGATATAAGATAAGTTATATTCTACCTAGCTGGCATCTAAGAAACCTCATGCCATTAGTGAGTAAATCTAAATTGTATTTCTAATAGTGCTTAATCTAATAGCCTTTTCTGACATTCACAAGTAGTGTAACTTGGAAGACTTGTCTCTGTTCTTAATATGCAAACTGTAAATTACTGTTGATTGTTCCTTATGACCATTCTACTTTTGTCCCATTCATATAATGCTGTGGCTTTTTTTATTTTGATTTTTTTTTATTTTCCTCTTTCCATTTTATTTTAAAAATCTCTTAGGAGAAAGAAACAGAAAATGATAAGAGAGGGTGAAAACCTGCACACAGGAGCAGTAGCTAACTTGCTTTACCATTTTCAGCCTTCAGATATGTATGAGGAATAGCCACTAGATACTTAGATATGTTGTGATCCATCTGCCTTCAGAGTCAAGGAAAATACTTACTAAAAAATCTGTCAGAGATGGTATGGTTGTACTAAATCTTGCTAAAATTAGATGCGCAGATCTCTGTAAATCCCTGCTTTTCAATGAAATCTATCTCTTGAAGAAGTCCAGTCAAAATTGTAATGCAGTATTGATTGGACCAAACTGACTGAATGTTGTTCTTGTACACACAAGCTTTATTTTTTTCACCTATTTCATTTCCTATTTCATTCATGTAACACCAGCCTGCAGACATGAATGATAAAGAAGTATCCATATGAATCCAACAACCTTTCTGAAATTCTAGGTCTAACAAGCTCTAGCTAATCAGCACACAGGTCCTTCACAAGAAACAATGAATGAGGACCATCGAGGATAGACTTCTGTAACTTCCCATCATTAGCCAGATTATTTTACTCTGGAAAAATTCTTCTGCTCAGGCCATGGCTCTGTGCAGAGGTTAGGACCAAATCAGCACTTGCCCACTGTGGAACAGGGAGGAGAAAACAGAGATGCAGGTTTTTACTTACAAGTTACAGATCTCAAATCTTTGCTGTAGCTTCTGACTGAGAGCTCAACTTTTCTTCTGGTTTGATCAGGGTAAGGTCCTTGCTAATAAATTTACACAAGTCTTCTTCCAGACTATCATAATGGAGAGCACACCTCATATTTATCAGTGGAGTGACATGAATATAAAAGTGTGAAATGGAGGGAAATAGCAGTGACTTGAGCAATAATTCACAGTATGCTAAGCCAGCATTTTCTAAGTATGGTCTAAGTGACCTGTTATTCATCTGTTCCTCTGACAGTAAAAAAACTAAGCTGACCCTGAAAGAAGCAGGAGGTCTCTCCTGTGCCCTGGAAATCACAATTTCTAGACCTAAAAGAGTTTATCTTGTTTTAGTCTTGACTGGTGTTCTCACAAGCACCTCCAAAAAAACCTATTCTCCACAATACTTGTACAGTATCTTTAACTAAGATCTGGAAAAGTAGAAAGGTCCCTTAAAGTATATTTAGGCACTCAACTAGATATTTATGTCATCATTATCCTCTTTTTACATGTGCTGAATCATTTATCTTGATATTTGATGACAGTTAACTTTGAACTTTTTTACATTTGTGAACTTTTTTACATTTGTGAAAAATTGGGTAATCACTTGTTTGTATAGTTTCTTTAGAGTAATCCCATCCTACAGGTGTTGGAAAATGCTTGTGTTTCTTATTTCTTTTCTCAATAGTGGGAGCAGAACACAATAAAAAACTCAATCACTAAGGATAGTTCTGTAATTTTGAGAAAGTTGGAAGTAAATATTTGTTTATATAAAGATTAACTATAAAGATTGATTGACTGAAAAATAATTTTGTAATAAACTTCTATGGAAGTCGTACAGGCTGAAATAGGGGCTAATTTTCAGAGCCACATTTATTAGCAAAAGAATCTAATTAAGATCTCCTAATCTTGGCTAGGAGATACAGCATAAACCCTAAAAAACCTATTTAATTTGGTGGTAGGGAAAATCTAATTTAGTTTACTGGTTATTGTTAACATGCAATAAATTATCCTCTGAGACAATCTCAGCATGTGAACATCACAAAGTACAACACCTCAGTTCGTTGCTGTGTCTTATTTGTGCAAAATCATTTCTTTGCTGCATCCAGCAACAATAAAATACAAAACTTCAGTCTTCTCCCTGTATTTGTCCATAGTTTGTTTTCAACTGCAAATTATTTTTTCTAACTCTTTAAATTTTTTAACACTGCTTTTTTCATATTTTTATATGTCTTTAGGTCTTTATAGGTCTTTACTTCTTTATTCCATTGTGCCATATTTTAACTCTGATAATTTGAAATGCTTTTATGCATAGTTTCATTTTCTTCTATTTTTTCTTTACTTTTTCTTATGTTACTTTTTTCCCCTCATTTTATAGATTATGGAAACACTTCTCCTTCCTAGTTACCTGCATTTTATATATATATGGATTTAATTGCTTTAACTCAAACTTTCCTCTTCTGTCATAATTTCCTCCTACTTCACCATTCTAGTACAACTCTCTTCTGCTTTCTCTGGCAAAATTATTTGAAGTAAATGAGTTAAAGGACTCATTATTGTAGTCTTTCAATTCACTCATCTGAAAGTTGCCTCAACTAAGCTTCAACTAATAGATTTTCAAGTGTTTTGTTCAGCCTGACATAGAATTTCCCAAGAGGCTGAATCTCTTTCATTCCCTTTGGGACAATGATCCACAGCATGATAAATGTTCATTATTTCATGGTCGTCATTAATTTCCTTCAATCTTTTGATGATGACTCACTGCAATAAAGTAAAACCTTTATAGAATTTTTCTGAGACCTTTCTCTTGATAGGCTGACTTTGCTCATACTTTCTCTTTCATTTAGTGTGCCTTGTAGGAAAAATTTGATGTCCAAGCTCTTAGGAAGTTCAAAGATAGATCTGACCATGCATAATAAATGTCCTTGAACTCGACAATCTTTTCAAAGGGTAAAGCAGCACAGCCAGAGTTATACTTTTCACTGTTTCTTCCATTCAGAAAAAGACCCTGGTTTCATTCCAGTGTCCCAGTCTCACAAGGCCTATACACAGGTGCACTGACTCACCTTGTAACTCTTGTACTTTGGCACTTTCTCATCACAAAATCTTAAATCTTGAGACTCTCAGCTCCTGAACCATTCAAAAACTTTCCATGGACTCAGTAAGCAAGATTCCATGCACTAGGAGAGAAAGTAGTTTCTTAATAGGCTTAAAATTGATGCGATGGAGACAACAGAGATAACTCAGTGACAGCTATCTTCAGTGTACAGTACTAGACCACTACTTTAAGTGCTGGAGAAACAGACAGTAGCCAAGTGTAAAAGTGTAGCTGTTCATGAAAATGGGGTCTCTACTTTGTATAAAGGGCAGCAAATTACACACTGAAAGGAAAAAGTGTCTTCTGCAGCCATGTGTCAAAACTTCTAATAGCTTCATCGCTGAGCCAGAAATATTCAAAAGAGGTATGGATGGTGAAGGAAATTAACAGCTTGTCCTACTTTACATGTTCCTATTTACAGAGACTTCTACAATGTAAGTCACAAGAGTGATACACAGACAACGCTCAGGAATCTCTCATAGACAAGTTTCTATAAATTCTCAGAATTTTGAAACAGCAACATCAAAAACACTTGGATAAAGTCTTTTGAAAAGAATGGCAGTAGAGATGCACAGGAACCCCAGCAAATTACTTTTTTATTTGCCAGCAAGAATTCAATGAAATTAAGTTGACTTTTAGAAAAATAAAATTAAAACAAAAAATACTGCAGTGATTAAATGACCCCCAAAAATGAATGGATTTTTTTTTAAAGAAAGGTTGATGATAATATTTTCTGTCCTCTCCTAATGAGATATTCACCAAAGTGACTTCTGATGACTCAGGAGCATATTATTACAGTTCAAAACAAAAGCTTTTACTCTTTTCTAATAGACGTATAATCTACCTGTCACATACATTCTTTTTTTTTTTTTTCTATAAACTGCATATGGAGCAGAACAGCCTGGTCAGATGTAACATTTGGCCTTCTTCATACAAAGAGATACAAACCAAATTTTAAAACCACCAATTTACTCAGTGTACTGAAAACATATCCATCAATCTCACAGATCCATTTTTATATTTTCTAACTGCTGACTATTGTTATGGCAAGCAGAAATGCATATATAATACTGTTGATCCAAGTTACTCCATAGAGGTGAAGTGAGTTATCTTGGATTTTTTGAAGTCCACATTCTTAATTTAACTTTAACCATAAGTATAACTTTCAGGTATTGGCACTCATTCACATGATTCCTTGGGTTTGTTTGGGTTCACCACACAATAGAATTACAGCTCTCCCAAAATCCTTTAAGTAACTTTATCAGCTTTCAGAATATTTATCCAGGCCAGGTTGATACAAGAGGAGCTCCTGCAGATAATTCTGTGAGATGAGAGCTATCCAGCAATTCTGTGCCCCTGATTTTCTAGGTGTTGAGACATTTCATAATGAACAATTAATAATAATCCAAAGTGAAAACAGGACTATGACTATTATAATGACAAAATATATCACTGTTCCCATCTTCTCCAATAAGACAGATTGGTTTTGTAATTAAATCAGGATTTGGAGTATCATGAGAAGGAGAGAAAAAATGGAGAAAGTATTCTCCTTAAACTCCTGTATGTGTGTGATTGGACCAAATTTTTTTCATTCTTCCTCTTTTATTGTGAGGTTATAAGAAAGCAGTTATTCCTATTGAGTTACTCCTATAACTCAATCTATTCCTAAACACAAGGCATTTGCCAGCTGTCACTGATCAGGAATGGTCCAAAGGATACAAAAATGTTTTCATGGCAGTTCTGCAATTATTGGTATGGGTTCTAGGTATGAGCCATAGGCTTTAGAAATGGGATTATATTCCTAATTCTGTAGAGCACCCAATAGCAGAGGACAAACCTACCCTGACATTAGTTTGGACTAATTCAAACAGATTTTAATTCATTAATCAGCTTGTGATGTAGTTTTCTGTCACATTCTTTCTCCTTCAGCAAAGGTACATCTTCTAGTGCTACTTCCAGGACTCCTTCCTTCATATTGATTCATGAATTTCAAAGCAATGAAAAAAATTATTATTCAAGGCAAGTTCTACCCAGGTGGTCAACTACATATTTTTTAGACTGCGGTCTTTCTTCATGATCTTTTGAACTTTTTGTAAGTGGGAGAAAGAGTATTCATCTGAGCTATGATATACTTTCTAATATTTATTACACATATTTCTCTCATAAACCTCTTCATTCTTTATTATCCATTCCATTACAGATGCACTATACCTCCCACATTCAATTGCCTCTGATGATAGTTTATTTTTAAATTTCTTTACACCCATCTTGACATTTGTTCAACCCACTTATTATTTGATGGCACACAAGTTTTTCTAACTGTACATTAACTGGAAGGTTTTAATTTCTTTTCTGGCACGAGAATAAATAATTTATTTTAACTCATCAACTAGTCCCTGCATTCTTTACTAATTTAGTCTGTTTAAACAGTGTGTAGGGGGAACTAAATAAAGACTGAAGGTTTGGGATGAAATCAGATATGATAAATGAAGGAAGGGAAAGTACGATATTGCACTTTGTGCAAATCAGATCAAAGTCAAATATTATTTATTGTCTAATTTCCCCTTGTACACATTGTGCCAGGAAAAAACAGTTTGCTGTGTCAACAAATCCACAGACTAATTTATTCCTGAAAGTAGATGTGACCCTGTTTATTTCAAGGTAGTTTAACTGTTCTCCTTTGCCTAATGATGACTAATCTCCAGAGGCTCAGCTTCAGCCAATTAGTCTTAGACTGATCAATCCCCACCCCCCATCCCCCACCCCCCTACCAGATTTCCTATTGTATTTTCTGAAAAGCCCTTCCATTTCTTATTTAAGACATATGGGAAAGGATTTTCATTGAAAAATTTTTGATATGGGCAAAATTTCCATGCACACTCCTCCCTAAAAGCATTTTTTATGACATAAGACATTTTCTTTCAATATAAGATTTTGAACTAGAAAGGATGCAGTACCCCTTGAGTATTTTCTGTATAGATATCAAAATATATAAAAATATTTGAATGAGGCAGCTTTCACGACTTGAATGTAATCACCATGCAGTGAAATACCTACCATGTATACTTCTGAGGTTTATTTAAAATTTCCACAAACAGATATTCTATGGGCAAATGGCTTTAACTATTTTATGAACCAAAAGCTACTGTCATTTTCAACAATAATGTCAAGTTCACAGCATAAGTTCACAGTTCACATCCAAAACTGTTTTCTGAATCAGTTACAATCCATTTCTTATTCTTGGCTATTGATTATTGATATAATTATGAAGCTTTGAAGAGACAGAAAAAAAAATTAGTTTTGAGAAAAAATAAATTAGGTTATCAATTTTAAGAATTTGTATTAATTTTATCACTGTAGAAAAATACAGAGATGATACATCACCTTGATAGACAGATATTTTGCAGGGATGGTAATGCACAAAATCTTCCTCATTCTGGAAAGCATTTAAATCTGTAGGAGGTTTCTATCTGCACTAAGCAGTCTGCCACATGCCACGCAGCTCACAAAATGTGTCAGAGTGTAGGATAGCTGTGGAAAAGGCGTGTTACAATACTTTCTCTGCTCTAGTTTCAAGTAGCATTTTCCTGGACTCATTAGTGCTGTGAAACACTGCTGTATCCACACTGTGTAATTTAAAATCAACAGTTTTAAAATTTCTTTGGTGAGTTAACATCATAAGGACACACACATGCAAGCAAGCTGTGAGTCAAAGAACACCAACTATGTAGTTCTAACATATTTTCCCAAACAGTAAATCTTTGTTAGTTTTTTTCCAAAAGAAATTTTAATACTAAGGCACGAAAAGCAGACATTTTCTAGAACTATTTCAGTATCTTCACCAACATACAGTTTAACCAAGACTTCAGTTTTTTCTGTGTCTCTGTAGTAACAGCTTAAACTTTATAGTTACAAATGTGAAATTGCTGCCTCATGCCAGCCTAACAGCATAAGTTCAAAGTTTTCCTATATTCTAAATTCTACTGATTTTCTGAAAGTTCTTAAAGCTGATGTACTTTGGATGTTGGTTGAAGAATTTGCTGTGAGACATAAATGGGTGCAACACTCCTGCCTTACAACCCTTCAGAATCCTTTGCAGGTCTCATGGGTTTCTAGATTGATTCTTTGGCCCCAGTGTATCATGAATGACAGCACTCTTCTCTGTTAACCGAGTACACACAGGAAAAAACTCAGTACGATAGTCTTTTCCTTAAGGCATACTTTTCCTGTGCTTTCACTGGCCATAGGTGAGAGGTCACACAGCCAGGGCACAGGACCATATTGCTGTCTTCAGGTAAATACTTTTCAAACACTCAAGGCAAGCTCACAGGTCACATCTGTAGACGTCTGTTTGGATGACAGAGGAGATCTGAGCCACTTTACTTTCTGCAGAACATATCTGTGACAGATAGAGATTGAGACAAGCTGAAGAACTATTTTTAAACTTATTTAAATAGTACTGAGAGGTTATTATAGAAATAATCCATCTGGACAAGTGTATGAACACTTCAAGAAGATAAAAAAAATCGCATGTTTGGGAAAAACAGATTGTCCATTTAGAATGTGCCAAAGCACGTGTAAAGCAGAATAAAAAAAAATAAATAAAGTCTAAAAGACAGAAAACTAAAACAACCAAACAAACAAACCCTTAAACAATGTTTTGACCTGGATCACCGTTGGAGAAAAAAAAAACAAACACTGAAAAGCAAGTAAGCTTGCCCTTCATACATGAGGCATGTTACCCAAAGGAACCCAGGGAACACAATACGGCTGAACAGACCAGACAGAAGAGGATTATAAAAAAAAAAAACCAATAGAAAACAAAAGTTTTCCAAGAAAACAACAAACTTTGACATGTAATAGAGATTTGTACTGGTGATAGTACCATCAGCCACCATGGAAGAAGCACTGTATTCTGCCAGGTAAAATTACACAGTTTCTTATTAGTTATTTTACACCAATGCCTGAAAAAGCATAGAAGAGAATTACAAAAATCTGATCTGCAATGTTGACTTTGAATCCTCAGAACATGCATCTAGTCAACTTAATCAGGTAAAAAATTAACAAGGGAAATGTTAAATAGTGAAAAATATGGACATTATTAAAATAGATATTCTGTAGAATGTTGGTCTCTGTACCAGCAGAAGATGAAACTAGATGTGAATATATCAGCGATAGAGGTCATTTAAATAGAAGCAATGACTAGGACATTGGTTTAATTTCATGGAAGCTGCTCATTTCTAAAAAAGTAAAATTATTTCTAGTCAACTGTTGTGGTTTTAAACCAGTAACAAAAAATTACTTATTTTTTGCTGTGAGATATGGATTAAAATAAGAGCAAAACAGGCTTAAAACTTAAAAGGAATAAAGACAGTTTATTAACAAACTACTAGAATAAGAATACCAGAATAAACTTTCAGAAAACCCTTTTACTTTTCACTACTTGACTATTTTTTTGTACACATAACAACATAGAGACAAAAAATTTTAGAATCTTGGTGGTCAAAAACAGTCTCAATTTCTAGAGTCTTTTCATCAGTCCCCGCAGAGAAACAGAAGTCTCTTTCTGCCAATCTATGGAGTTTCTAGAGTCCACTCCTTCTATTGTACACTACTCCGAGGTGTGTATGGGTCAAATGAGTCCAGGGATGCTATTTTTAAGGATAAGTTATTCAAAGGCAGAAATTTTCTTCATTTGTTTCTGTGAGCCTTCTGGAAAACAGCCATCTCCTTGGCCTCTTTAAGGCTTTAAAATCTTCACTTCACTCGTAAGTTCCAGCAACTCACAGTATCACAACCATTCTCTCTTTTCTCTAAAGTCCACACTTTGAATACTCTATTCCTCCCATACTCTAGTCATGAATTAAAGGAGTCTTTTAAACTACTATTGCCTATCTCTATAGTTGTAACAGAAAGATATTTCAGCTGTAAAGCATCTTCTTATCCCCTCTTTCTTATTTAAACTTAACTCTTTTTCTCACTGTTTTTAGTAGTTCTATGATGTTTTTTGCATGTTGATTGTCTCTCTTTCTTTGTTTTTCTCAGAAAAAAGAGTAATCTGTACGTCTATTCAGGTAATAAAAGAATTAAAGCCTTAGAAAAGCTGCAAGAGTTCATGGTGTCAGGTTTCAGTCCAGCAGCAGAAACTGAAAACCAAGCTCGGCTGGCCGGCTCTGCTTCTCCCCCCGCTCCCTGCAGCCTTGTCCAGCCTGAAATGGGGGGGGGGGGAAGGCCAAGACAGAGCTTGTTACCTCGTCAAAAGCCGGAAATCAAAGAGAGCTAGACAGCTCTGAGTGTACCTCTTAAGGAGGTGTTTACAAGTTGAATTCACTTTTTAATGGTCAGATCTGCTGTCAATTCATGGAAATGACTGATAATTGCTCTGGAGGAAAAACTCCCATCAGCCACCAGTAGCTTCAACTTCCCCTCTTTTTACTCTGTCTTAAAAGTGAAGCTACCCCATGACATCAACATCTTCATTTTCTTGAGGCTTCCCAGAGAGGTGAAGAGCAGACAATGCATTTTAATATGAACACCAAGCTGACAACTGGATCTTGTATATCTCAACACAAGTACAGAGGAGAATGGTTGTGTGTTAAGAGCAAACTAAATCTCACTTAAAAAGCAATACATTGGTAACCCATTATATACTAAGGATAAATTTATGAGGTCAAATATAAGGACCATTTATTAAAAAGCCCCCACAATTATATAACCTTGCCAGAGTCCACTTTAATACGAAAAGTTATTAATTCAGCTAAAAATTAAATGTTGGTCACTCAGGTTTTCTTCCTCTAACATGTTTAGCAAAAAAACAATTCTATCTACAGCACAGGTACATTGAAAGCTTAAAAGAAAGAGAGCTGCCAATTCTCCTTTTAAAAGTCTGTCCAAATTCTGTTTGTTTTAATTGTTAGAGTAAATAAAAGTCACCATTTTCCTATTTATGGTTGATATGAACCTCAAAAGGTGTGTTCTGTAAACACGGTTAATTAAGTCAGATCAGCAGCCATTTGAAGACTGTAAATGGGTAATATAGGAGATGTGAAAATGGGGTGGTTAAATTTAGTAGGTAACTGCCTCTTAGGAAAAAAAACATTTCACTTCTTATCTAGCACTGTCATTATAATTTGTCAACAGAAGTAGCATGTTTTGTTCATTCAAGATTTCATTACGCCAGTAGTACATCAGGAAATTCAAATTGGGATCACTACCTATAACTCTTTGATTGGTGCCCTAATCACTTCCTCTGTGCCTACAGCTGTGCTCCGATTCTGCAGGACTACACTACAGTCCATTTACTAAGGCAGACTCATGAAACTGTGATTTTATTGCAGGGCTACTAAGATTTTTAAAAGGATCAATAAGTATAAACTAAACTAAAAAAAAAAAAAAAAAAAAAAGACAGGTGGGACATTTTTCTTAGTGCCAGTTGTTCCCAGAGGCTACATTTTTCAGGTAGGATATTGTGAGTTATCTCCAGGGTTGACAAGGCCAGATAACATTTCAGTTATTAGCAGCAGGAGGATTAATGGACATCCACCAAAAATATCATGTTCAATACATGGGTTTTTCAGGGATGAGGATGATTGAATTCGGAGGGAAATTGTTAAGGTATCTGAAAAGTTAATTTAAAATGGGAGGAGGTACCAGGCACTAGATCTTATCTGAAGGCTTATTTGAAGCAAGAGTCCAAAACATTTGTCAGTTCTACAGATGCTCTAATGTGTGATTAATCAGAGTAGGAAATGGACAGAGATCAAGGAATATCCCAGAGCTGAGAAATTAGTTTAATTATGCTGCTTGGAGTAACAAGAGTGAATCCACCTTGCTTTGCCTTTTATTGCTTCTATAAAAATGGCAGGGAGTTGCCAGTAAAAGAAATATGGATAGGATTTAAGGGAGAAAGGATGATATAGGATGTGAAAACAATTAAGCACTGTGTTTTGATATGCACTGTACAATTTATTGCAAGAGTTCCCACAAGAGCTAAGCTAATAAATTCATGTCCTAATTAAGCCACAGCCCTTTTATCTTGTTTTTCATCCTAGACACAGAGAGAACTCTCTTGTGGATGATAAGAAACATGATATTTGCATCTAGTAGTTTGTAGCTTGTCCTTCTCATCCTATGGTGTGGTCAGTTTGTCCAAACATCCATTTGTGCACATTCTTTCCCCATAATCAACACTGCATTATCATTAAATTCAGATGGTGAGAGGGATGCAACAGTTTTGCCAGAACTGAGTTGTAGCTTCTCAATCCTACCTCTTTTCCACTTTTTCTTTTTTTTTTTTCTCTTTTAAATTTTCTTTTGAGTCAAGTTGTCCCCTGAATTCTTTAGAATTCCCTTAACACCTCTGATATATACTTTCTTATGCTGATTCTTGTCCGCTCTCTCTTATTCATCCTGAATGCAGTTTTTATTATAATACTGTATCACTTATTTGTTTGCTTACCTCCAAAATGCATTTCAATCTCCTCTCTTTCCATTGTACAGCCTTCTGAAGATTTTCGTCATGTTTTAGATTTTCTCTAGTCAATGTCCTTTTTTAGCATTTGAGTTCAAATACAGATTTAGCCCTGCAATTAGTACTTAACAAAGGTAAAACAACTGTATTTTCCCTGACTATAAAAAATACAAAAAAAACCTCCCAAAAATACTGATGCATTCAATGCTATTTCTAAACTATGTACAGAGATACAGATATAGCTCATTACAATGTTTCTTTTGCTTATTCAGTTTTCTCATATTATTTCCCCAAATAAATTGAATCAATTCTGATGCAATCAAGGCATTCTCCTTTTGCTGACTCCTCCTAGTTCCGTCTGCTATTTGGATTTGTCACCTCCCTCCCATAAGTACATTCCACTTTTATTTCCCCTTTACTGACAGAGTGGTGACTTTCAGTGTGAACTGCTTAATTTATTTTTCCAGTGAGGAAATAGTATGGAGTCATTTTAAATTCTTAGGGTTCAGCCTGTTTCTGAGAACTGTGGGATCTGTGTTGATATTGTTATCAAGTAATTCTAGGACAGGCTGTATTACCAGAGCACCTGGAAGAGTTGGTATGATAAAGGCAAGTCAGGAAATGGCTGTCTACATGTGCACTGGTTTTGTATTGGTTGATATTTCTGAGGGGAAGAAGTTTTTTATGGAAGTTATTTTTTTGAGAGAAGCTGTTAAGAGCTTCTTTTGTGTTTGGAAAAAGCCTAACAGCTAGTTAGTTTTGAGAATTGACAACTTATTATACCATTTAGAAGCTGGGTTTGCTTCTGTGAATTTTTTTATTTTAAAAGACAGGTAAGCCTGGGAAAGCACTTTTTTTTATTTTTGGTTTTGAAGAAGTCATAGTGCTGCTGGGGCCGGCCCCGCTCTGCCTTGGCCTGCACGGCCTGGCGTGGCCGGGCCGAGCCCCACAGTGGCCGGGCGGAGGACAGGAGGCCGTAGGGCTCCGGCTGAAGCTGAGCCAGGTGACAACTGTTAATATTTTTGTTGGTACTGAGTCTTGCTCCTGCTGCCGGCTTGTGTTGAGCCAGGGTCTGCTGGGCCCTGAGAGCGCCTGGGGGCCGGGCCAGGCTTCTGCCAGGGCCCCCGCTGGCGGCTGGCAGGCAGAGGGAATGGGCCAGTGTGGCCTGAAATCTGTCACTGTAACTGTTCCTGTTGTGAGGTGACCCCCACCCAGGGAGGCAAAGATTTAGTTTCAGATAAGCATTGTTAAAATGAGAGGCGTGGATTTAAGCCCGGGAAATGTGAATTCTAAACCTCTGCCTCAGGGGATGAGCACTGTGAGCCCTGGAAGAAACTGCACCCCGGACCCTCGTGGGGTGGCAGCCCATGGAGTTCTGACTGGGTTTGAGCCCATGGGGTTTCTCCCTTGCTGTGTTTCTAGTGGTCCCTGACCTTGAACTCCACCCTGGTTCTGTCCCTCAAAACCCCTCACCCTGCCTCTGTTCGGGGCTCTCTGTCTCTGGATCCGAGTTTGATAAATGGTTTCCTGAGCAGAAGCCCATGTCGTTCCTGTCCCATGGCGGTTCCTGGTAACTGTAGCTTCTCTGGACATGATCCTGCAGCTGCGGTACACAACGCCTGTTACTGCCCGGCAGAAATCATCTTGACTATCTACAGGCTTATACAAGATATTAACCTTTTCACTGCACAAACGAAACTTACAGACTTTAATCCTCTTTCAAAGAAAAGAAAAAAACGGAGTAACGACATGTAAAAAGACGACATGAAAATACTAAGGTCAGTAAAAGAAGTCAAATCCTAGGTAGAAGGAAAATGAAAAAATGTTCTAGTAATGAGGCTAAAAGTTCTTTTAGTAAGACTATAAAGATAGACTATGATATACTAAAATATCCCTTTTAATTAATAAGAAAGTATAAGGAGCTAGAGTGTTCAAAACATAAGCAGAAACAACCATAATTAAACAAAGCATAATTTAAAACCATAAACAAAACCATAATTAAAAAAAAAAAAAGTAATGAAAACCCTTTACCCTCAAATAAATAAGAAAACCTCTGTTCCCAGAAATAAAAATAATAAAAAAGATGAGAAAAACCTGTACCTTTAAACAGCTCATCCTTAAAGTAATACCACATAAGTTGACATAGCCCATTAACCCAACTGCAAGAAAACTGTGAAAATAGAAGTTTCACAATTATAATTTTTTTTCCCAAGCAACTGCTATTCGTAAAAATGAAAAACCATAAAATAACTGTTTCTTGTAAAAAAGTCTCCATAGCATGGCAAGAAAAAACTCTTCTCCCAACAAGAACTAATAAAAGACTATTGTAGAAGTAGTAACTGATTTAAAATCCCAGGTTTTGTCTCTACATTGCCAGTCAAGAAAAAGTCAGGCAAGGAGAAGAAAATATTCTGAAGGTTTCATTCTGATTCTTTTTTATTCTTTAGTTTTCTTAATAAAGTTTTCTTCACAACTTTTAAGTTTTAAGCCTGTTTTGCCCTCCTCCTAATCTATATCTCACAGCAAAAAATAAATAAGTAGACTGGTGATTTTAGCCAATGCTAAACCCACCCCAACATGACATAAAGCAGTATTTTTAACTCATTATAGAAGTCATAGGTAGGATTTTTTTCACCAGCATAGTAAATACTAAATGGAATTGGAATCTCAGGTTGTGAGATGTTAGTTCTCAAGGATGAGTTTATTTATACACAGGTAGACCATAAAATTCAAAATGAAGTACCAGAAGAGCAGGAAAAATAATAGTTCAAACTAGCATTGTTGACAGGAAAACTGAGGATCCTTAGGTAGGAATTTGATTAGGAAAGGGCTCTCCAAATCATAAACACATTGCAAGCATGAAGAACTTTTAATGAAAAAGATATTCTGTCTAACTTCTCTTATTATTTAGATATTCAGAATAACAGTTTTACATTTGATATCTGCATGACAGAATTTGACATTTGTAGTTTAGTGTAGCAGGATTTTAATCCAGAAATCACAATGAAAATGCAGAGGCTGTTCAAAGAATTCAATATTCAGTGTGGGTGAGGGCATCCACATGGCTCCACAATTCTTTCCTTTCACTGACTTACCTTATTTTAACATGGAATAATTCTACTGAAGGGTAGAAATACTGAACTCTGCAACAATAAAAAACCAAAATATTAATATTCAAAACTCTGAAAAAAATAAAACCACAACCTATCTTTCATAACTTGTGCCAAACTCGATTCAGAAAGGAAGAAAAATGAAACTAACATAGAGACAATCCATCTGTATTCCGAAAATGTTTTTCCTTTGGCAGACAAGGATATTTTCAGTTAGATGGTTCAGAAAGCTTTGAATTTTTTGTTGTTGTGGTTGTGTTTTATATTTTTAATAACAGATTAGGTAGTGCCTTTTAAAAATCAAGCTGTGGTGGGGTGCTGTGAACCAAAACTTCATTCAAAGGCACAAAGCTTCCAATCTGATTTATGTTGGTCGATAGAAAATAACTACCTCATGTCTGCTTTTATAGGAAGCACTTGATATACTTGATGAATTTTACTAAAGCTTAAATTTCAGCTTTGGACAATGGGACATTGTTCCTGTTCAATTACTAGCAGGGTAGCAGTAATATATTACAACAGAATAGCATCCCTCTAGTGTCCATTCACCTGAATCATTTCAGTTCTCATCCATTATGTACCTAGAGAAATGAAACAAGCGTCTTTTTCTCTGCACAGTCTGTAAATTATGAAACATTGTATAGCCAGCTAGTGTGAATGATTAACTGAGATCAAGAGATATTTCACAAAAATGGCTCATTCTTCTCAATCAGAACCACAACTCTATATACCACATCAGAAAATGATGTCATATGTGAGTGTTCTTATTCTGATGCCTAGTAAGAGCTATTGTCATATCTTGTGTAATAACTTGTCATTGAAAGATCATAAAAGTAAAACTATTTTAAGGAACTTTTTATCTATATAGAAGATACCTTCCTTATACAGAACCATATTCTTTTTTATTAGCATATATATTGAGAATGAAAATCTACAATCAGAGGCTTTCATAATGAAAGTATAAAATTTTGTCAGTTTGAATTTTGTGACAAATTTAAATTGCATCACTCTTTGAAAATTGAAATATATTGCTTGATTATTGGTCTTGTTAATATTTAGCTTAATCAAATTTATTCATTACCCTAAATGGTGAGGTATAGGGTTATTAAAATAAAATAATTTAACAAATTAACAAATTAAATAAAAAATTATTTAACGGTTTAAATGGTAACCTCTTTGCCTGTCAACCTTTGCAAGCCTGAAAGAAAGTATATTCTTCAAACTGTTCCTCCCCAATATTTAATGTTAGGTATAATCTATTTCTGAATGTGGCACTTCTTCCATTATTTCAGAGTATTTAATTTTGAATTATTGTTGACCATTTTCTGATCCATATCTGTCATGGCTTTTGGACTGAAATTATTGATTATTTATATTGGATTTACTGCAATTTCTCCTGCTAAGTTTTTTGGCTTTTTTCCTTTTTATTGTGGTCTGCTACTTCTTGTGCAAACATTAACTTCTTCTTTTGAATATTTATAATAAATCTGAGTTTTACTAATATAGACTGTGTCACTTAATTCAACAAAACTTTTCAAGTTTTAAAAGTAACTCTCTTTTCAAATTTTTGAGATTTAAGACTTTACATAATAATCTTTCAGGAGTTTATTTTGCTTCTGGAATTTTTCTTACTTTTGTAATGATTGCTGCATGACATGGGTTTGTGCAGCCCTTTACACTTAGTTTCCATGATCCCTGATTAAATTCTGTTATCCCACTGGACAACAAACTGTTCTAAAAAGTTTCTCACCCAGAATTCAGTGTTTTGAGCACTACATAATACATATATAATGTACATAATACATTATAAATGAAGAATACATAATGTATTCTTCATTTTTAAGGTCTCCTAATAGTTCAGGAAAATATGTAATTTATGCAAATCTATACATGAAGATTTTCTTATCAACGTAGTTCCATTTCCCTTTTAAGGTGAGGTTTTTTCTTCACTTCTCATAGAACCTCTCAAAGAGTAATGTCTTAACCAGTATAAAGTTTTCCTGTCTGACTAATGTAAATTTTCTCAAAGTTTGTTCTAATGCTATTAAAGAAGTATAAGTATAACTTTTTCGGAATGTTCACCTTTGACTTTGCTAGCAAAGAAATGCATTTTTTTTTCTTTCTTTTTTTTTTTTTTTCTTTTTTTTTTTTTAATTTGGTCTTTTGGAAAAGCTCCACAAATTTGCATAACTAAGATTTCAGTAAAGTTTTATCAATCATCTTTGAATGGGGATCAATTGTGAATTAGAAATGTATTTTCTCCCATCATTTGCATTAATTTGATATAATCCCTGACTGTCTTGCCTGGTCACAGTTTTTAATGCCAAAAGTAAAGAAAGTAATAAGTTTTAACTGTAGCAATCCACACATGTGATCAAACAATTGTTAGCAGTTAATTCCCATCAGCCTTTGAAAGACAGGAGGTGAAGGGCAAGATACAGGAAGAAAAGGTGTGAAAGAAGACTTTAAAAATGTCTGAATAGCAGAATAAATGAGAAGAAATTATATGAATTGAGCAACAGATCAGGCAAGGTCATAAGGATTTTGTGCATGATCTCCCCGAGCAATAAAAATGAGTGGTATATTACATGGCTTATCATGCTTTATTATATTTACACCTTTTAGATTGTTTCCTATTTGAAGTCAGCACTGAAAAGAGGAAGCTTTTAAGAAAATAAACCCCTTTTACTAATTACTATCCCATTCATAATACAATGAATTTGTCTTCTTACATGTATATGTGTCCATATACCTAACTGTATATGAGACAGTAGCTGAGCACAGATGTTCTAAGCATGTTTTTATTTCCTGTTCTCATATTATTTACAAGTTATTTCTAAATATATACAGAACTATAGTCATAGATGTATATTCATACATATTCATATTCATACATATATGTCTGTACATATCAGTGTGTTATTTAAAAGTAGGTCATGTTCTTATTCTCAAAAAAAGAAAACATGGAACAAAACCTCCAAAACCAGCCAGAAAGCCCACACAACCTGGGGAAAATAAAAAAGAAGAAAAAAATAGTGTCTTTTACTTTGTTAAGAATGACCTTATAAATAAGATTTTCTTTGAGGAAAATTATTAGTTTGAGTTTCCTGAAACCCAGGACTATCTACCCATCTATCATGGGAAACTGCCTTTCTATAGCATTTTTGTTTAAAATAACTTACACATTTATTACACAGTAGCTCTGCTCAGAAAAAAAATGGCTTTATGACCCATAGATATTTAATAGCTCAGCTACAACTGATCTGTCTGATGGATAGGGCTTTTAACTACACTGTGATTTTTGGAAGACCATAAGTGGAAGGAAACTAATTGAATTGGCTTTTGAATTGGCTGGGGGGCTGCCATTGTTTGACAGACAATGCAAACAATTTAAATCACCTTTAACAAGAGAATTCTTTTGACTCTGAGAGTATCACCATGAATTCACATACTATTCCCTGGAGTGCCAGTGGAAACCACACTTTTAATTGCCAGTGTTGCACATATATAATCATATTGTCAGCAGGGTGTGTAGCAACTGCTCAGGGTCTGCACAGTACTATAGAGAAAAGCTGTTAAATTGGGAATGTCTTTGCTCCAGACTAGAACAAATAACTAGATTATGGAAAATTAAAAAATTATTCACCATTCATCTGAACTAAAACCAAATATTTTTCAGGTGCGTTGCATAGAATTTGGTGCTCTGTAGGGCAATGAGCTTTTGAAATTTCTTGCTGTTTGAAAGTCATTAATTTCTTTCCTAAAGAATATGATCTCTTAGGTGATTTCTTATTCTTCATTTTCAACAAAAATAAATCTTAATCAAAAGCCCAGTTTGAAACAATTAATTTCACTTCCAAATTTGGTGGGCGATTGTGTAAGTTGCTATGGTATCCATCTTTCTTTCTGGGGTTTTATGATGTTCTCATCATCCTATCTGAATGTCTGTTATTTTATAGGGAAATATAAGTGATCTATTTCTCTGTTTCTTGGCTGAGTCATCGGCTGCACTTTTCTTTCTCCTAACTTTGTTTGCTTTTAAAAATCTATGCCTCATCATTCTCTGTGTTACTTCTGCTCACTTTTATTACATTTGTATAGTTCTTTATAATACAGAAATAATATTTCTGCACAGCAACATCAATTTGGTGTGCTGTAATTACAACTAATGGGCAGTCATATAGAGAACTATTATTCAGACACAAGTTTTACTGACACATGCTGTAATATTTAAGGTAGAGGTTTCTTTAAAAGAAGCTACTACTGTGCATTTTCAGAAAGAATTTTACCTACAGCTTTGGATCCTCAGATGTGGGGGTACTTTTATATTATACTCTTCTATTGTATTTTTTAAACATAGTCTGTAAAGCATAGATAAAATAAAAGATGATAGCTGGTCCTAAATACTAACGTTAATTCAATTTTCTGTAAATTAAAGTAACTGATTTTTTGGGTTTGGTCTGCCTTTGGGTTGTTTTGGGGTGAAAATTTTAAAAAAATCCCAAAAACCTAAAAAACCCACAAAAAAAACCCCATCCAAAAAAACCTCCAAAAAACAACAAAAAAAAAAAATCCAAACAAACTTAAACAAAAAAAAAAACAAAACCTTTGCAACAACCAATTTATTTGCTTTATTTATTCTATTTTGATTCTGTCCTGTACCTCATATCATCAATAAATATATCAAATCAGAAAACTATTTTAGTCTAATTTTATTTTATTTTAAATTTTCTTTTTTCAGTCAACTGATAGTGTACTTTTTTCTCTCTCTTCATGTTTCTATTTGGGGTTCCTGCATTTTGTGTTCAACTGAATATTTTTTATATGTGCAGTTCTCAAGAGTACTGTAGAAGAGGAGGAAAGTGTGAGTGATGACCAACAATGAAGAGATGCTGAGTGTAAGAACTTTTTTATTCCTGTATTTCCCTTTTTGTCTATGCCAGGAAAAGAAGTTTTTACAGAGGTGGCTTGCAGAAGATGACATGTTCAGATTTCTGGAAGTTCCCTCTAATCACTGTGCAATTACTTAACATAAATACCAGTATTTTACTTTTTTTTTTTTCAGAACTTGGAGGATACTTTTTCATAATCATTGTACTGAATTCCAACACTTACACACAGGATTCTAAATCATGGCTGCACATGGAGAAAAGTTTGGCTTTTCATTTTATTCAGGTACCTGATTGAAGGGTGATCAATCTGCAATTTCCTAATTATTATGGATGGTTTTATTTAAACAAGAAACATCCAGTGTTGGTGTTGTATACTGTGCAAATAATGAGAATACATTCACCATGTGCTGCACAATTCTCAGAAAAGGAAATTTATAGACTAAAGAAGTTCATATCCTGCTGTCTACAAGAATCAGTTCTGGAAACAGTTACTTAAAACTGTACCTGGTTTTAAGACGTGAAGGATTAGTTCTGTGTACTTACTGCAAGCAGTTCATTTCTGTCTTACCTGGATTGGACAGGGTTACATGTTGTAGGCATCATTCTATTTATTATTATTATTATTTTGACTGAAGAAGAAATAAAAATTATGCTTCCAGGGATTAAATTGACAGACATTTATCTATTCCCCAGAAGACTTGAATGAGAGGCATAAATACAAGAAAAATGTGAGTATATTGAAAATTTTATCATAAATATGACATAACACTATGCTGTTCTTATTGGCAAGTTCTTTGAGAAATTAAATTTTAACTTTATTTGCAGAATAAAAGACTTCTCTTCTGAGTACCAACTTAAAGCCATTGGAGTTTTTGCAGGATACATCACCAGAAATCTGGCTGAAATTTTGCAGCATCTGTTCTTGTTAATGTAGTAGGAATTACCGCGAGGATATTACCTGACCCATCATCAAATTAGTGGTCTAAAAACTGAGACTTTAATGGATTTATCAAATGACCGGAGAGAATTTTAGAAGGATAAGTGTGAGAAAAATCTCTCTGGCAACTGCAGCAGACTCAGCTTTAGTCAACATGATGAATGCTGTTCATGATATGCAGCATAGGAAAGAAAATTATGCACAATGTGATTCTCAGACAAGAATGCCTTAGTGGAAAATGTTCAAGGACACTTTTAGCCATATTGAAATTTGACAAGGAAAATAGCATTTTGCCATTATTAGTAAACACCCACAGAGATTGTGTTGATTCAATAAAGTCTCAGGACTTGAGTAGACATATTGATTGATCTGATTTTAGTTGTAAGAGCAACTGTCGAATGGGCAGATATTATTGCCTAGATTTGTTTCTACTTTAGTTTAACTTAATGTAGCTTTGTGCTAGAACAACTACTATCAATTAATAGCCAGTATTAAGAAGTAGTTATTCTGCTTAGATTGATTCATAATCCTGGAAAGAAATCTTAGTTTAGAAGAAAACAGACTTAAGCAGAAAACACACATCACACTGGTCACTTCAGAAGAGCATCTTTGTGAATGAGGTTAAGCTATTTTTAATAATATGAAAAATAACAGTAAAACAGATATCATCTGGAATTTAGAAGCAGTCAGAAGTTCATGTATGGCATTTTTTATTGTTATTAAGAAGGTATCTGTCACTAGAGGACATGAAGTATTGGGCACAAGTCCAAGTCAGAACACCACAGCAACTAGTTTTCCACATGGCTCAAGAGCTTGTGGCTAAAAAGCCTTTATTCAGAGTTTATTCAACACTTATATAGCTTATATATATATATATATATATATATACATATAAATATGTATGTATGTATGTATGTGTGTATATATATATATATGTGTATATATATAAAAACTACCAGTCAGGTTACCCTGACTGGTAGAAGGAACAACACTCCCTTTGGTCCCATTGGTGAGACCAGAGAAAACACACCATGTTATCTCTTTACAGTAACACAATCCTGGAGAGAAAGCTGTTCCCAGGAATCTTTCTCTGGGAACAGATGAGCCCCTGACAGGCCAAAACTTCTCTGAGGTTCAGAAATCCTGTCCACAGGTATCTATAATATTAGATAGTTGGAATGGTAAGTGTTGGTATTACTATAACCTGACATATAATAACTGTTTCTTGTATTTTGTTTGGATTGTTAGAACATTAATAACTCTAGCAATAGATTATTTTCCTCAGTTAAATATATTCCCTTTTTGTCTTTATAAACATTTTGAGTGTAATAAAAATTATTGACCGGTACAAATCTAATTAACTGTTTTTTTTCAGGAAAACTATTTCCCCATTGTTTCTTTTTCCTTCCAGAAAATAATGGGTACAGACAAATGCTATTTATAATTACCCATGTATCTAATCTTTCAGAATTGAATGAGTGTAGTTTCATAGATAAAGACTCATTACTTTGATAATATTCATGGTTCATGACAATTCTAAGAGTTACTATTATCAGTCATAAAATTTCTATATACCAACTGTAAGAAAATCTTGCTTTGGAGGAGTCTGGTCTGGCTTCCTGTACTAGGAAGTCAATAAAGTTTTCAAGCCAGCAGTAAATTTCAGTGAATATGGTCTGATTCTAGTCTAAAGATATTTCTCTGAATGTTGATATCTAGAATGTCTGTCTCTTTAGTCCTGTATGTATTACTGTGGTCCAAGTTAAAACAGTAGCCACAGAGACCAAAATGAAAAAAAAAAAATCAAGATAATTTCTTTCAGTGCATAGTGATGTGAAAAAAATATATTTGCTTACATTTAACTCAGAATATGATCTAAACAAGCTAAAGATTGCCTAGGCCAGAAGCAAGACAAAATATGGTTGTGTAGGACTACTTTCTCCTATACCATTAATGTATGATAATTTCAATTACTGTAGGTTCTTTCCTGCTCCTGTGTCACTTGTGCTGGTAACTGATCCCTTCCTTTTCCTTTTACAGCCTGAGTTATGAATAAATACTTGGCAACACATCATCAAGAGCAGAGATGTAAAGAAACATCACACTTCAAATGCCATTTTGCCTTTTCAAAACATAAGATGTGTGATAATCCTATTTGTGGTCACTACAGATAAAGTCAGCAATGTGTTGGCCTAAAGGAAAATTAAAAAAACAGATCAGGGTAGTTTATAAGTTTTTATCATCTAGTCAAGAAGGTCTTGACCACAGTCTAACTGTAGATAAGTGGTAACAGTGGGACTCTTTCAACAGGAAAAAAAGTAGACTGAAACAAAATAAGTATAAAAGAACTGTCCCTACTAAGGTGTGCTAGAATTACTTTGAGCTGGAGTTGCAGTCCTATGTCAAGGTCAGACCTATAGTCTGAAATTAAAAAGCAGGAAAGGGCAGCTCTACCCTCCAGGTATCTATGTGAAGATAAATTGTAACTAATTAATAGCCAGCTCTGATAACAGCATCACAAAAAGGTTAAGTACCAGCTTATTTGCAGTCTTTTGACCCTGCTGTGTTTTCACAGTTTGTCTCCACTGAACCAAAAGGATGGAGGTGTGCTACACATTGTCTTTCCATGCTCACTTCAAGGTAATTTCAGTGCTCTCAGAGTCATATTGCCAGCCATGCCTACCATAATGCACTGTATTGTACCAAAAGATCTTCATATTCCTATGTCAATTTATGTTTTTATTTCTAGACAAATATATATAGAGATAGCAGAATTTTCTGTTAAAATTGTTGGTTTTCCAAAAAATCCAGTATACAACATACATTAATTCTGGTATATCCACTTTCCTTCTTTACAACAGCTACAGACATTTCAGCTGTTGAAGAAGTAAAGCATTACATATTCAAAGATTTTCTGGAATTATGTTTCTAGGCATTTGTTTAGCAGCCAAATTTACTTTTGCAAATATTTATCTTTTTATTTATTATGTTTTTATTAAGATGCATTTTAAGAAAAAATAACTTCCATTGTAATGAGAACTTCAGGCACTCTCCAAAACTCCGAAGTCTGTCCACAAAATCAGACACTCTTCCTTTTACATCATAAATGTAAGTGCATCGTTTACTATGCACTTAGGACATTTAAGGAATTTAGTCAGTCTTTTAAAAGTAAAATTGGCTTTGGGAAGGTGGGGCAAGGATTGGGAATTACAGTACCCATAAGGAAAGTTTTTGCCTTTAATGGTTGTTCCAATGTCGAAAAAGAAGTAACTTCACAAGTTTTAATCTCAGAGGAATATTTGAATGAATGATGATTTTCATTATAAAGTAGAAAATATTCAGCCCAGAAAAACATGTATATTTTAGAAAGGGTTTAAAAGTGCCTTACTTTTTTATTAAACCAGCTTCTGTAATCTTTAAAACCTTTTGCCATACTCTCAAAAATTACTGATGGGTCTTCCTGTCTTTAATTTCTGTAGGTCCTTCTGTAATATATTCAGTCACCCTTGGGAAGCATCTTTTAGGCTATTCTAGAAAAGCCTACCCTCAGTCTTTTAAAAGTATTTAACTTTTAAAAGTACTTTGTTAAAGAGAGAACATAACACAGAAGCAAGTAAAGGTACTTGTCAAATATGCAGACCTGAAGCTCTTCCTCCTTGGCTAATACAGCTTGTGTTAATTTAAGATGGCTGAGAACAACTAAAGCCATAATAGCAATACATACGTATTTCTCATGAAAAGACAGTGAAGGGAACTCCACCAAATTACTGGAACTTCATTCACTGAGTTTCTCTTTCTTACTTTATGGATCACATTGTCTTGGTCCATCATAAAAGACTGCATGCATGTTATTTTATCCTCTATTTTTTGGTCAGATAGGTCAGATATTAATATTTATATGTGATATATAGTTATTTCCCACCTTGGTTAATGTTAAAGTCCCCTTTTCCTGTCTGTTTTATGTTGACATTCTCTACTGTCAAAATCATAGAAATAAAATTCCATCCTGTTAGTTAGAGTACTTTTTCCACATTTTATTTGGTACACTATTCCCAAAAAACTTTATTTGGTTTTGTGCCTTTGCTCTATGTCCCTATACAGACACAACCAGAAAAAAAAAAATAAAAATATTGATTACTGAGATACATTATTCCACTGCAAGAAAGGAAGATGTCAAAATATACTTCTGCTCCATGACAAAATGTAAAAAGTGGATTAACTAAAAATAGCCTAAAACTCACTTTCCAAATGACAACCCCAGGGATGAATCTGAAAGATTTGCATATGCATTTCCTACAAGCCAGATTCCTCAGTTCCTGGTTGATCTTGGGACTATCACTGTTTGCTTTCTTCTTCACCTTTGCAAACAAACCCTCTAAATAGACGAGATTGTGTCAGTAAATTATTTTTTAAAGCCAAATTTAAAATAAGTGAGTTACTAGGAAGAATCCAAGTTATTTTAACAAGATATGGCTTAGGTTCTTAGGACATAAGACAGTTTACTGGTATATATTTTCCAACTGGTATAATTCTAATCCTTTCTGAGAAAGCTGCATACTCCAGTAATGTATGAAATTATAAGAAATAATATTGCAAGCATAGGCAGGATACACAAAATAGGTTTAAGTATTAAAACTAGTTGCAAAAATAATAAAAAAGCTAGGTGAAATGTTTATGTGATGCTAAATAGCAAAAAGTGTCCATAGAAGTTAAAGATTTTGTTGAAATGCAATCAAAATTATGTTAACAGAAAAATATAAAGGAAATTTGGTTGTTTTCAATAGGATTGGTTGTGAGTTCTACACTGAGGTAGAAGTGGTTTTGGGCAACTGAATTGTTATAAACCTGGTTGCAAGAAACTTAAATTCAGAGTATTTTTATTTTTGAAAGAAAAGATAACTCCAACTTTGGGAAAGATGCCTAGAGCTAAGCATATGTAAGAAATCATGGTAGAAGTCAAACTTCGCAAAGTGAAGTACAATCTGTATTTTAGTTTAAAGTAACCTTTTCCCTAAACAAATTAAATATGTAGCATGTGTACTACTCATTCTAAAGGAGCCAAACACAGGGCTTTTCTCCTTTCTTTGCGTACATATTACCTCTAAGGTTATTCTGGTTCTTGAGTTAGTTCTTGTGGCTGTCCAGTTTTAACCTTGAAAAATGAACATAGGGTGCTGACTCTCAGAAGGACATTGAAGAATTCCCTGTATAGTATGCAAAATTCCCATTTCAATGAGCAAAATCATTTTCTACCTATTCAAGTAGTAAGTGCAACTTCTGAGGTAGAAATAGGGCTTAGGTAACCTCAATGACATTAGTAAAATACTACAGGGTATCCTAGATACTTCTGCTCAGATTACAGGGTTTTGTTTTTTTTTTTCTCTAGTAGACTTTCTTGCCATATAAAAAGAATATATAATAAGTATGATTCAAACATATTCACAAAAATTATTTATGCAGTTCCTTACTCCAAACAGAGATTACACTAAAGGTGTTAGTGAAAATACTAAATTATAATGATGAAATTTGAGGCAATCGTCTCCTCCCTAATCCATCTCTTCTGTCTCTAATGGACACCGACATAAATTTGAAGTAGAAAAAAAAATCTAGTATTTTTTAAAATTTCCTTTTCTATCACGCTTGTTAAAAAATTAATAAATGGGCCAAAATCTACTCAATGAAAAAAAAACCCAAGCTCACAACTGAAAATCATTGTGTTTAAATACGCTTCATACTCTTCTAGAGTGAAAGGTTGTTTAATTTATTTGTCTTGCTTCTAAGCATTCCTTAAAAAGAGTGGGCAGAGGATTAGTTCAATTTATTTTCTTTTGGAGAACTACCATAACCATAACAAATATAAAGTAACACAGCATGGCTTGACATTAAACTTTTCTTTTTTTAAATGTGTGAATATGTCCTGTTTGGAAAAAAATGTTATGACTCATCAATACAGGTGATAAACATATGAAGCTTAACAGATTTTGTGACTAAAAAATACTGCAATGGGATGAAGATATCAATTGTTGAAGTAAGAAAGTATGTAGAGAGAAAAACTTACAGAAGTGGGAAAAAAGTAAGTTAATGAGGAAATTGCAATCAGTCTTCTCATCATCAACTAGAAATAATTATCACAGCATGCTACCATTCAGCTGTTGATTAAAGGTATTTGCTTAATATATTTGAAATAATTATGCTCGTTCATAAGGCCCTGTCAGCACTTCTGTTAGAAACTATTTCCCTCTGGGTTTTGTACCTTTAAAATTTGTTCAAGGATGCATACAAAATTTCATTAGTTTGAATTATAGCACTTTTAGTCAGATCTGATCAAAATCATGTATGTATGTATGTACTTTGGTATGCTTAAAAACCCGAAGCTCTACTCTTGCATCCTTTACACATTTTTAGTTCCCAGTGAAGCAAAAAAGAAATTGCAGAAGCAAAAGGAAATGCGAGAATGCTCAGAAAAGACGCCTGGGATTTATATATATGTACAGTATATAAAATATCTAAGACCCTCTGCATACAATTATCATTTATGAATTAATGATCATAAATTAATTTTATCTTGTGCTTGAAGATGTTAATTTTTGATTTATAAAATCTAAATGGAAGTATTGGCACTAACTTTTTGCATAGAAATATAATTAACTTCTTTAGGCTAAGTTACATTCTTCATGAGGAGACTTAAAATTACCTAGGACTTACTTTAATTCCCAGTGCTGACATTTGTTAATATTCCATTTCATGCTACAAAGGCTATTAAAATCTTCCTAGATTGTTTTTAGAAGAGCTAGACAGTTTTTTATTTAGTTTGTTGTTGTACTAATGACTTAATGAATACATAACTCACTCTACCAAAAAACAGGTTTGTACCTGCAGTTGGACAAATTTTTGAGTATTTGAAATGAATATTTGTTGGAATTCCAAAAGATGAAGCACAGGAAAAGGGTAAGATTTTCATTGAATTACTAAAATATTGGAAAGAAGATTAAGGTTTCCTCTGTGCCTTTTCTCCACTGTAAAAACCAGCTCCTTCAGTCACTACTAATAGGACTTATTCCCTAGACCCTTCGCCAGCTCTGTTGCCCTTCTCTGGACATGCTCCAGCACCCCAGTGTTATTCTTGATTTGAGGGGCCCAAAATGGGACACAGAACTTGAGGTGTGGCCTCACTAATGCCAAGTACAGAGGGACAATCCCTTCGCTGGTCCTGCTGGCCACACTCTTCTTGATATAAGCCAGGATGCAACTGGGCTTCTTGACCACATGGGCACAGTGCTGGCTTATGTTCTTTAGTCCAATTTGGGCCAACGGTTTTTCTCCTGAGCTCAATTTTGAATGTAAATTCTTAGAGGCGTAAGACAATTTGCTTTAAAAACACACTTAACCCTCACCTCAGGACTAAGCAGGAGGATATTGGCTATTCAGTATCTGAGCATTTTTGATGGCCTATTCTTCCATGCATTCTCTAGATCCAACTTAGTTCTGTCTGCCTAGAACTCTTTTCACCATGGTTGCTACATTTAAGTCCTTATGATGTGCTACTGAGAAGAGTGTTATCTTTTCATTTTCTCTGCACAGAGGCGGTGACTGGGAAGGATTCTGAAGGCTACCTGAAAAGGATTTTGTCCCTTCTTTTTTGTCCTTTGTATGAGTCTTCACTGAAGACTCATACAATTTAAAATTCCTGTGTCTCACTCATCTCCAGGGTAATTTCACTAAACTAACTGATTCTGTAGTGACAATAACTGCTTATATATATTTTTGCCTCATGAGTTCAATGCTTAAAAAGTCGAAATTATTCAATTGGCCTGATATGGAACATGTTTTGCCCTGCTGGCAAATATATCCATCATTTACATAACGTTATACTATGCACAATATATTCCTAAATATATATTCAACTAGTCACTTAGAAGATATAATAATTAAAAATGGGTTTAAGTCCTCTCACATGCAAAGATTCTGACATGCTATAAAAAATTTAATAATACTGCTAAAAGTAAATGAGCTCTAAAAAAAACCTGCAAACTAATGGATATGAAGTTATGAGAAAATAAGATTTTTCTTTAAAATACCATCATTTTACACAAAATATTTTTCAGATCAATAGAAATGTATGTCCAATTACCTGTTTTGTTCCTCTTGCGCTGTGTTTCTGCATGTTTGTGCAGACACAACAGAGGCAGAAGAGTATAAAAAATGAAAATATTGTTAATAAAAAAACTTAATTAATTAATTACATGAGTTCATGATATAAATTTAGGAATCCAAACATCACTGTTTCCCACAAAATGCCCCTAACAGCCTTTACCCTTCCCAGTTAATGGAATTAAAATTATTTTCCAGAATGTGCCAAAAAAACTAAGACATATATTTAGAATCACCATCAGAACATTAATTTATCACTTTTATTTGTTGGGATTTTGTTGTAAATGGAAAGAGACTATCAAAGTCTTTTTTCTTTTACAAGATGCTCACTTTTAACACTTTACTAACATTAGTTACATAATCAACATTGCATTTTATTTTCATGAATAGACTAATACCAATGGAGAAGTTTCTTTGCTTGAATCCTGTTCATGCAAGTAGTTTAAAATCCACATTTACAAATTTCAAAGTAAAATAGCCTTGTTGCACCTCTAAATATTTATTTTGACTAGAATCCCACAGGTTTCAAAGGTCTGTGCAGACAGACAACTTCTCAGCCACAACTGTACTTACCCTGAAATAGGCAAAATAAATTTGGCTTTATTTTCTGATCCTCATTTTGATATAAATGAAACTACAAGGGATGCTACTGAAGTAGCCTTGAAGTTGTACTGCTTTTGCTTTCCTTTAATATACTTAAGTGGCCATTTTACAAATATTCATAACTGGATTAGCCCAGCATACTCATTTTAGCATACCTTTAGAGACCTGAATGTAAATATAGAAGAAATGAAAGCTGAAACTCTTCTCAGTCAAGAGAATCTTCTTTGCTGTTGCAGAGACATAATCATATTTTTTACTCTGAAATGTTTAAATTCTTCCTTTGTCCTTGTCTAAATTATCCTTTCCTCCAAAGCCAAAGTAAAAAGTAAAGGAGATGCTGACCCCAAGATTAGCTTAGTTAGTCAAAATATGGTTTTAATAATGCCAAGGTCACAGGTTCAATCCTTGTATGGGCGATTCACTTAAGAATTGGATATGATGACCCTTCTGGGTCCATCTAACTCAGACTACTCTGTGATTCTGTTATTGTCTATTGTGCCTAGTTCATCCTTATCTGCAGCATTTCATATCCATGTAAAAAACGTACTGCTACTCACAAAGCTTTATGTTCCCAGAGAATCCTTTTGCAGCCTTTGAAGTCTCTCACATGTACTGGTTAAAATTTTAATTATCTTCTTTAAGTGGGAGTTCATTCCTGATATTGGTGATGCTCTGAGGATGCTCTATATGATTTATTCATGATCTTATGCAAAAATTCTCACTCTTACTCTCTCTTGAACCTTTTTTCCCATATTGGCCTGTCTGTTTATTTCTAGCTGGCTATAACTAACTTCCCATAAGAAATGTGCCTCTTTGGGTCATTGATCAATTCTTGTTGAGTGTATTTAGGTAGCCTATATTATGTTATTGATAAAAACTTGTATTTCTTTTCAGGAATCTACAAGATTTCAGTCTTAATGTAAATGACTTCAATTTCACTGTTTATTAAACTATGAGGCTACTTATACAAGACAATATGATGATTCATTCTTTTTTTCATGTGGTCTCACAGGTATTTCTTAGTAATCTTGCTAAATATCAATTATTCATATCTTTTACCACCTAGAAGATATTGAGGGATTTCCATTCGAGTCTGGTCCATACATGTATATGATATATGGACTTGCAAAATTAGATTAAGTATAAGTGAAACAAGAAAAAAAAATATACAGTAATGTTCTCACTGTGGGTCATCTGTATAACATCACAACTTAGTCACATTATCACATTTGTCAGGAATTCAGGATGAGTTTATCAATTAAAAGAGCATATATTTGATTTCTGTCAAGCTATTAATGTTTCAATGAGATGTAAGTCACAGTGATAATGCAATCATCAGTAAAAATTTTCCCTTGCTATTTATCCTAAAATGTCAACTCCCAGCTTCAGAAGGGTTTCATGAGAGGTTCCATGAGAGAAGAGTTTCGTCAGAGACAGACCGGTCACTTTTCTGATGCTGCTACATCATAAGTGCCAGTTTAAACACATGTTCTGTAGACTCAGTTTTCAAGTAATAAGAACAGCCATAGTGTAAGTGATGATTTGTAATTGTTTTATTGTTGGTAATTTATGTCACTGTCTCAGCTGTTTCATACTTTAAACTGATGGATATTTTACCTGAAATGAAGGTAGGAAATGGAGAATGAGCTGACTTGTTAGACATGTACGACACAAGATGAAGTCTAATTTTCCTTTCAGTATGTTCAAAATTTCAGAAATATTGGATTAAGACATATTTGCATGTCTCAGCTTTTGATCATCCATGTGACTAGAAACAGAGTAGATATCCAAAGAGCTTTAAATGTATGTAATCAAATATTTGTTGTTTCAGCTTTATTCTCTTTTTTGGAAGGCAAAACTGCAACATTTCAGCCAAGGGAGTACCTAGGGTACTGTCACCAAAATAAAATGCTTTATATCTTTAAAGATGTGCAGGCACTTAGGTTTTCATCAATAAAGACAGACCTTGGGGCATGTTGTTGAATGTGTTCAGACTTGTCCTGCTGTAGAGGACAGCTTCTCTTGTAACCTCCTCACCCCTATTTCTAGCTGCCCCACTGAAGTTTACTGTGTGATCTAAGCTTCTATTCATACAAAAAATATTTCTTTATATGTTTCTAAATTCACTTGCATTTACTTTGTCAAACATGTTCTCTTTTTAATGTGAAAGTAGTTCTGAGAAGAAACTAGGATGAAGAGTCCTTCTACAAGAGAGCTGGGAAATAATCCCTTTTCCTGCTCACACCCTCTGAATGTCAGGAATGAAAGTATTTAATTTCAGAGTGAGAAAACTTAAAGTTCAGTCTATACTACATCTCACTGTAAAGAGCACATTTCTCAGAAAATTGTCAGAAGTCTGGCATCTTCATCCATTTGAAAAATTTTGGTTAAGATTCAATTAAAAAAGAAAGATGGACAGCAGCATCACAACCTACTGAGAGAAGTGCCTATCTGATCTGACCTGTCATATCCAAAGGTGTGATTTAGAAGTATCTAAGTTTCGTCCATGGCAGAGAAGCAGTTTGTCATGGGTACTATTTATCAGTGATTTGATTTTCACTATGATTGTATAGGAAGCGTAGAGGAATAAGCGGAGAGGTTTATACCATAGACAGAGAAACTATTCACAGCTTACTCTGATATGAAATAATAATCATACTTGATACTTTTTTGAACATGATTAATAATTAATTTTAATTTTGTGGTGCTGTTATTTGTGTGGAAACTGCCAACCTTAAAAATGCACTCACATACAAGTGAGTTCTTGAGCTACTTTTGTTCCTTAATATTTTTCTAATGAACAGTCACAACTCTGCAGAAGTTACTAGTGGAGTATTAATATCTTATAATATATAGAATGGTACATTTTTATGTAGTTTCCATAACAACCAGACTATAAATTAATCTTAAATAATTTGCATTTCACTGCAGTCTACATTGTGGAAGTCTAACTTTACATCAAAGAATAGATACAAGAGAAGCACTTTCATATTTTATTATTTGACCCATTAAATGAACTGCATAGTCATAAAAAAGTGTTATTTCTATTAAACAGCAGATCTGAGAAATAAATAACTATCCGTTTACTTAAGTAGGCATCTAAGTTTCTTACAGGAAATTTAAGCATCTAAATATCTTCCATCATCAGGTACACTCAGACTGCCACCATGTTTTCAAAGCAGAAAAAAACTGACACATAGAAAGTAAATTTTAAGTTGCAGCTTTGGTTTAGTCTAGTGCTTTGGAATTTATGTTGTATAAATCTTATTCATTTTGCTTCTGCATGTTCTTGAACAACTCTTTGAAGAACTGGCTCACAGTATTATATTTATTAGATAGTGGAATACTTCTTACTTGTATTTATTTGTTAAGAAAAGGGTACTGTCTCAACTTCAGGTGAAATCAATTATCTGCAATGATTTATTACCTTCCTGGTTGTCTTTTAACAAAGTATCTCATAATTTTGGTTTCGGTTTGTTGTGTTTTTTTTTTTTTTATTAATTTCAGTGTCTCTTAAATCTGTGAATATATTTTTAATGCACCATTTTCTTCTAAATTTATTATATTCTTAACATTTCATTGGTCTTTGAATCTGAATTAATGCCTTTCATGATCTGAATTGAAGACAAGTCTCTTCCTCTAGGCTATGCTCAAATTTTCTAAAAAAAACAGGAAGAAATGTTTTGCAAAGTGCTTTCATCATGTTTATGATTGCAAAGAAAAAACTTTTTCTACCTTCAATCTTACACCTCTGCTCACACTGCTTATAATGAACTTTCAGCAGTAGAATGTGCCATGAGGTCAGTTGGGGAAATATCTTTAACTGGACAAGAACTAGTTCAATTTGACTTTACTATCCAGATTCCAACAGGTACATGACACTAATGAAGACTTTTATGACAGTCAAAATTGTCACTTCACATTTTTAGCCTGATTTAAACTAAGAACTTACAGTTATGCATAGCTGTCATTATGCTTGAGCTGATAAAGTTTGAGTTCTTGCTCAGTACTTGGGGTTTTTTTACATATGTGGAAATACTAGGAATACGTTGCAGCTGTTCTGTACCTTCTTCAAGCATTTGAATTTGAAGAGACTTCTAAAAGTAGCAAATACATCTGAAATTCTTTGCTGTGAGGGTGTCAAGGCAGTGGCATAGGTTGCCCAGAACAATTGTGGATGCGCCATCCCTGGAAATGCTCAAGACCAGGTTGAATGGGGCTCTGAGCGACATGATCTAGTGGACCATTTAGTAGTCTGTGCCCATGGCAAGGGGGTTTGAAACTAAATGATCTTTAAAGGCCTGTTCCAACAAAAACAATTCCGTGTTTCTACGATTGCATGAAATGCCTTTTCCTGCCTTGATTTTCACTTTATTGGAATGTTATGTTTGTTTTCAGTTTGAGAAAAAAAGCTGTCTTTGTGTCATGAATGAGTACTATTCCAGGAACAAGCATTATCTTCATGATAATAACATCAGTTATCAACTCCAAAGAAGAAAAAGAATCCTTCAGCTATAGGATAGAGAACTCGAGAGGTGGCAACAGTCACTGAGCACCTACTGTGCTGAATGTCTTATTCTTGACTCTGATATTAATCACAGTAAAACTGTGATTATTTAATGTATTGAATGAACCTAATCTCAAAACAGTCATTTAGATTTGTTTCAATTTATGGCAGTGAGCAAAAAAATGGAATCCTGGAATAGGGCATTAATTGAATGAAGATCAAAATACTACAGGAGCACACGACATGTGTGTCAGAATGTATATGATTTTCTTTATAGCTTTAACTATAACAAGCAATTAAAATTTAGAGGCATGTGAAAACCAAAGGCAAAAATCTTTGACTGTGGTCTGTTGGCATGGAGTCTCAGCCAGCGTAGGCCTGATTAATATGAATATTGTGTACGCAAAATTACTTGGAGAAATCTTTTTACTAAAGGGAAAGGTTTTATAACTCTCTTGAAAGTTCATGAGGATTCATGCTATGTCATTGTGTCTGTTTTTCATACTGTGAAAGAGTGAAGGATAGATCACCACCACCTGAACTCATATTTCCGACTCACATGAGTAATGGCTTGTCTGTTTGGACATCCATCAGAACTTTATTTTTTTTTATTATTATTTTCCATATGCATTAAGCCTTTACTTATCTAAGCAAGGAAGATTTTAAAAAATATTTAAAACTACAATATTTTTATGTTTACCTTTGGGCTTTTTTAATTCCCATGGCTTATAGGTGTAATATAATAAGGCAAGGACATAAAATTAAGTGAACATGTTTGACAGGTAATAAGGAAGAAAAAAATAACTGATTTTGATACCTCAATTTCTAAAAACTAGTCATTAATGGTTTTCTCACACCTAGATCTCAGCTATGGTTCCTTTATTACAGGTAAAGGAGAATGACCATACAAACTATAAAATCTATTTGTTTGGGAGTTTTCAGAATAACAAAGCACAGTGTATGCAACCTTCTGATGTTTAATTGTTGGTTTTTGTATAGCTGAGATGAAACTAAATTCAAATTCTACCCTCTTATCTATCTCCTTTCATTCACACAAATCTTGTGTGTAATGTATCCATATGTATGCTTCCACGTATCCATAGAAGCAGCATTTGTGCATGAGTGTAAATAATCTGTGTAGACTCAAAAGCATAATTTTCATATGACAGATTTTACTGTATACTCCCAGCAACATTTTTCAATGAACTCTGCTGAAGTGAAAGGAACTTTGACATCTATAGCCATTACAGCAAATAAGAAAACAGTAGAGAGGTTCATTGATTCACATCTTAGAGGGGCACAAACACATGTGCTGCTGCTGCACAGTATTTCTAGGGGAACGCTTGCAGAAGTGCTTTCCAGGAATAATCACTCTGAACTGTCATATTCACTAAAGCTGCAGAAAGCTTGACCTTTAATCAAGAAGAAAGAGCATCACAAAACATCACTTTATTGTGCAGATAATGTACAATTCACAGTACTACATATTACGTATTCAATTCTTTGATGATTACAAAGCTTGTTTTTCACTCAGCAGCCTTCTGCTGTAATATTTTCTATTTTGAAATACTAATATGTTACTACTATATTTAAAAAGAATAAAATAACGTACACTTACCAAAATTGTGAATTTAATAGACTGTTTAAAATATGTCTGTATATGGAGTGGAGTTTTTCAAGTATTCACTTTTAGCCCTCTTGACAGAGTACTTACAGGTAACTCTGGCCTTTTTTAGATAGACCATCTATCTGGTGGGTTTATTAATATCTTAATTTTTGGTGAAGATATCTGCCAGTCCCCATGCTCTTTTTATGCTCATTTTTTTGCTACAATTCATGGATCTCAGCACTCAGGAATCTTCTATTCCATCTATAAATGTGTTCTTTTTTAGTTATGACATGTATCTTTACGTCTACATAGCATTAGAAAAACCTGGATGGCAAGTCAGGCAAGGGCAAGTTTTCTAAAAGGGTCTGAAATTGGAATTTGGCTCTTTTCTAAATTTTGTTCTCCATTTGTTTTCTGTGACTGACCTTAGGGTAGTTTTGATCACATGTTTTCAGAGTCACTGATGGCTACTTAAATGTATGCCTGGCACAGTAACAGACAAAAACGCTGTGTTGATAAATGAGGGACATTATTTTAATTAGATATGTAATTTTTAAATTTATAGTAGGGTTTGGTTTACATTTTTTTCAATTTTGGGTGAGAGGGGCAGAAAGAGACAGGTTTTACTTGCTTTATGAATTAAAGAAGTCACATACATTGATAAATTGAATTCACTTTTACAGATATATCTGTGTTTGTATATGGTCTAAGTCACTCTCAGTCAAAATCTAGTTTGTATTTTCAACTGTCTTCTTGTAGATGACAACATGATTAAGCCTTCTATGAAAAAGTTATTCTTTTCAGACATACCAAGGACACAAGCAAACAACAACACAGCTTTCAGTCATGCAAAGTTCTGTCTCTTGGTGTACCTCTGAGGACTGAACTGGTTTCATTGCAGTCACAAGAGGAATCCAAGATTTTCTGCATATGTCAAATAACCTATGCTCAATTCAGTATTAAAATATGTGATTTTATAAGCAAAATCTGTTATTGAAATTATTTTAGTGTTTTTTTCTTTTCTATGGCTTTTATATTATTACATGCAAAGATTACCAGATGCTGTCTGAGCCCTGAGCTTTCTGCTGGTTGCTGCTGGAGGAGTTCAGCATGTTAGGAGCTGCCATGGGAGTGCAAGGCTGGAAGGACACCATTCCACCATGTCCAACAGGAAAAGCAGCACAGGAGCAATGGGCCAGATGTAAATCAGGAATAGCCAGATTGGTCCATAGAGATGAATCATGCTCGATGTCAAGTCAGAAAGTCAGCCCACCAAGAAACTTTAGGATAAGTCAGGTAAGACACTTCATATTTCTGTTCAAGCTCCAGTCCTTCATTTTGATAATTTCCAGGAATTTACCACTCAAGCCTGTTTGTGCCTTACAGAATTTTGATTCAGAAAATATTTCATTATGTGTTTTTGTTCTTTATTTAGTGCTACTGTTCCAAGGAATCAACTTCTGAAAAAATAATAAGGTTCTAGGACATTCAGACTCAAAGAAGAAAGAAGTTAGGTTTTCTTCCTTATAAATGCGGCATCACACCTGGTGACAGTCATATTTAGCTGGCAGAAGTTCTTTCCATCTGCTTTCTGCCTAATGAATATTTAATCACCTTTCTGTGAACCATTGAATCTTTAATTTAATTTTAGTATACACATTTCACCCGTGACTGCTGAAAGTTTAATACAAGAACAGTCCTTCTAAAAGGAACTCCAGCTCAGGAATCCTGCTTTCTGTCTCTTGAGTCCTCAAGGTGAGCATTTTCACCTCAAGGCAACCCCAAGATAGGAACATTTTGCTGGATGGTACAAGTTTGAATTTCTTCAGCAAGTCAAAGAATTAAAACCATATAAATCAATTCCTGAGTGAGTGTTCTAGCCAAGGCTATTACATGAAATGGAGTTGCTATCACCACTTCTGGAGATGTTTTAAAAGAATGTTCTGTCCACAACTGCACTTTGGGAAAAACCTAATTCTGCCCTGTACTCTGGGTGTTTTAAGACTGTCTCTGAACCAGAGATCCTGAGAGGTTTTTTGGTAGACATAAAACAAGTCTCTGTTATTAGATGTACAACAAACGCATTACTTCATGATACAATGCATCTCAGAGAAGCATAAAGCAGAGTAAAGGATTTTTAGGGACAAGGAAATAGCATAACCCAAGGACACAAATAGTCTGTCTGAAGGGACAGTTTGTCTCTTTTTCTCTTTGATTTTTCTCTCAGGCTTGATGATGATTTGTGTGTCTGCTACTTTTCTTTTCCTTGACATAACACTCTTAGGTAAGGATATCACATATAATAACCGTGGACTGCTCTATGTATTATCTCCAAAGCATTTAATAATAGATAATATTCAATCCAACATAGTGCCCATGACACAGAGGAAGAGCAACTGTATTTTGTTTTCATGGGCAAGAAAGAAGTTTTAAGCAGCTTGATCTAATCCTATTCTGAATATAGTGAGTCCTCAGATAAGGTCTACATTTTCTTCAAAAGGAGTACTGCTTAACATATCTACTTTTTTCAACATCTGCACAATATCCAGTAGATTTATTTTGAAGATTTTTCTTCAAGGGGATAAGGATTTGATTAGCTGATGGCCTGTGGATTGGTCTTTGGGCAACATTACAAAGAAACAAGAATTTTTTCTCTTTCAGGCCACTTCATATTTCTTCCAGTTCACCTCCTTCTCTTGGATGATATTATCAGGTGGGAATTCAGAACATAGCTCTCTTACCATCTATATCAGCCCTTAGGACAATGATGAATCATTACTTCCACAATCTTTATCAGCTTTGACCCTGAAGGAAACAACATAGTTTCAAGTTTTGGATTGGTTATTTTGATTTGAAAATATTTCTCATTGAAAATATGTTCATTAAATTAAGCTGCATTTTAATTCAACAAAGCAAAATTTTTCGAGTCCTTATTCTAGTTTTAAAAGCACCAGAATACATGTGCAAAATACATATAACAAACCTAGTGTCACTTGTGTCCTGTTATATTTTGGCATATTAATTTCTTCTGCTCTTTTTCCACTTTGACAACAATTTACGATCTCATTTCAGTTTTATCCCTTTCATCTGCCCTTAAAGAAAGTTTTTCAACTCCGTACTTTCAGTTATTGATATATTCATTCTGCTTCCGAGTAATACTTCATTTTAAAAGGACAATATAGTCCTGTTTTCCTCTTAGTATTCTATTCCAAAGCGTATTATATGTATAGGTAACCTTAGGTTATTGAAACTTGTATGTATTGGATTTTTAGGAATACTTGTATTTCTAAATGCTGAAAGAGAAATATCTCATGTTCTTTTTGTTACTAATGAAATATTCATTTTTATTAACTTGTACTTAATCTTTTGTTCAATGACAGATATTGAAAATGTTGAAGAGAAAACTTAATTTTGCAAATCTAGCTATAAATAAATACTCTGTATTTTTATCTTCACAGTCTAGAAATTCTTCTTTTTTTAATATTCTGTATTTTCTTTGATACTCTATAAAATCTGAAAGACATGTTATTAAATCATAAAGAATATGAGAGGAAACTTTAATGCCAATATAAGCATGAAGAAAAACTATATATTTTACCATGGCAAGTTATTGGAGTTGATTGGACAGAAATATTCCCTTCTATTGTTAAAAGATACAGTTTGAATGTTTACAAAACCTGGTTCGTATATCAATTATATATTTTTATTTGTATATCACATACTGAAGTGATGAAAGCTAACAATGAAGGGACTTTGATACCCCTCAAATTAAAAACACTTGAAAGATGATGATGATTATTACTATTATCATCATCATCATCATCATCATTATCATTACAATTATAATAATCATTATTTACTAATTATTTGTGGTGCATGTTTAATCTCTGTAACACCTTTATTTAAATGTGAGAAAAAATATGTCTGGAAAGTATAAATAAAGAAATATTCTAAGTATGGATGTAGAGCTAAGGGATAAAAAATTTGAAAAAATTAATTTGAAAAAAATTAATAAAATTAATTGAGAATACTCTATGCACATATGAAAGTCTGTTGTTTAAGAGTACATTAAGATTATAAGTCAAACACTCAAAAGTTAAGAATGTCAAATCTGCATTTATGTGCGTTGCACATAGACCACAATCAAGTTATATTCCTTTTAACTAAAAGTTATTGAGAGCAGTTGGTCACTGTATATTTATCATGCATCCCCATTCTTTAAAAATTTTCAGAACTCCTTCCTTTGCACCCAGTGTTACTGTAACTTCTTTCTCAAATTTTATTGGATAAAATATTGTAATATGATGCATATAGTTCTCCTTGTATTTAAGAATATCTTGTTTAAATAGCCCTTTCAGCCTTATGCTTAAACTGCGGTTTAGACTAGCATGTCACAAATTAGACCTGCTGCCAAAAAAGTTCTTCCCAGACATATTAGCACAAATGTTTGTGTGGCTATGTTATGATTCTTTTTAGAAAAACAATTTTGATAAAATCAAATCAGTTGTTACAGAGTCCACAGTTCACATAAAGGTTATTTTTCCCAGAAAATCTACTGTGCAGTTCTGCAGATCTTTGCTTAGGAAGAAGGATGGAGAAAGTGATAGAAGGGAAGGCTGAAACATTTCCTTGGAAAGAGCATCAGCTTGTGTTGACTTAAGATGATTTCAATTTTCAAGATATATGAACCCATATACTAGCTGGCTTCTGAGAGAAGGAATAGGTCCTCCTTTCTGAGTTCTGCTGCTTGGCTGATCATCTGCTGGGCTTTTCAGGTCATTAAATCAGTAAAAATATTCTAATGGGGGCAGATTGCTTTTGTGCTGCCTCAGTGTATGACCCTGATGAACAGACAGACACAGTCTGCAGAAAGATCCCTTTCTGCAGAGCAAAGGAAGAGGCAGGGATATGCAAATGGGAGCGGGAGCACCTGACACCTCTTCTAGCAGCCTGGGCATTTGTGTAAGTGCAGCCTTTGCAGGTAAACTTATCCTTGCTGCCATGCTGCCCCACAGCAGATGTGACTATTCTTCATAACCCAGCCCTTAGAGGGTTTTCCAAATGCATAATTTCTCAAAATAAAACATGCTTATCCCAGAAGATGTCATAACCCTTCTAATGGGACAGCAATGCACTGAAGGTGGAACAGAAGACTCTGAAATGCTAAAAATATATCTGTATAGACATGACTTTGTTTAAGTCAACAAAGACATTCTTCATGTAAGGAAAAGAAAAATGTATCATTTTCCCACTTTCAGGTAATTTGCAGTGTCAGTAGGACCTGTCATCTCAAAAATTTACTTGCTAATAGAATGAATAATGTTTTTATGGCACTATTAGCTGTCTGAGAAAAACTACCAATAACCTAGACCCAAGAACTGATTCCTGAGTAACAGTAGTGGAAATATAAGTGAACATTTCCCATTCCAAACAGAAGGTTGGAGAACACTTACTGGACAATTTTCAACAGAGGAGTCTTCCAGGAGAATCCGTAAAAACTGAATTATTTTCCCATAAAAACACCCATTTTAAAATGGGTCTGCTTAAATCTTACTGGTGTTTCAGCTCCCTGCTACTCTGTACTGGTTTTCAGCTCAGAGGTAAACAACCTAGCAAACCATTCTAAATATGTGTAATTGATGGCTTTTATATTAAGAAGACATTTGAAGTGTGATACTTTGTCATAAAGTATTTCAAACTACTGAAATCCACCATGAGAAAGAGTTTATTTTCTCATCTAAGCTCAAATTTTGAGATTTTACAATTGGTTAATTAATATGTGCTACATCTGTTTCAACCAAAATAGAAAACTATAATAATAATCAGAGCAACTTATTTTTTCTTTTTAGGAAGATAGCTGTAGATACCAATGTATCATTTTCTTATACAACCCTTGTTTTGATTTGTGGTCTTTTGGGGTTTTTTCATGACACAAAGTTTTTAAATAATACTTTTCTTGACAAAAATAGAATACTGCTGTTGAACAGATCTTTCTACAATATTGGTCTCCATCTTGATCTTGACAGGTTGTTTTAACATTAAAGGACATTTATTTATTACTCAAATGAAACGGGAAAAATATTTGCAAATGTGTAGAGAATATAAGGTTTATATGTACTTTCTCTGTAACACAGTCGACCTTCTTGTGCCATGTTAATATGGTATAAATAGTATTTATTAGACCTTCTTAGTCAAGGGAAACACCATCTGTCTTGTTAAATATGTCTTTCTGTGAAAGAATATGCAATCAATAATTTGTGGAGATTTTATTCATCATGGATTACCTAAAAAAGGTACACTGTGTTTCATTCTTACAATTTATAATGAGAATAAAAAGCTCAAACTATTGAAAAAAGACATATATGTTTTTGAATGTAATACTTCAGCAGTTTCTAGGGAGTAAAAGTGTGAATAAATGCAATAATTTAAGTTCAAGGTGTTTACTGATGGCATAACAACACTGACATTGAATGAATTTTTCAGGACAGACGAAAATAAATTGCTGAAAATGCAATTAGAAATGTAGCATATTGTTTAGAATAAAAATGAGAAAAAAATCATTGTGATGGTGAACATAGCAATTTAGTTTGTGACACCTTCTAAATGGATTATAGCATACTTGCAGTTATGCAATACTTATGAGATTAATTTCCTTTCCTAAGACCTAGTGCCTTTGACTTGACATGCAACAAACTGCATCTTATCCATCCACAGTTGATATAGCGCTTCTTTGCACACTGGGCATGTGTGTCTAATACACATTTCATTGATCTGATACTAAAAGAGAATTAGTCAATTTAAAGACAAATTGTCAACCTGTCAGTTTTCAATTTAAATCTTCTCTTATTGGCACAAATATCAATTCAGTATACAATTTAACTTAAGAAGCATTGCAGTTCCCTAGTAATGGTCTTTCACTTTTCCTTCTTCACTTACTAGAACTGACAAGTATAATTTTTCTGCAGAAGAAATGAAATCATGTATTGAATTTGTTATTGATCTACTATCAATATAGGCAAGAAGATAGCAAAAATTGTTTCTATTAAAATTCTGCTTCTGTTTCAAAAGCTCTACAAGTTTTAGACACTTCAATTTATAAATCTAAAAATTGTGCATGTATATATGTGTTTCAGCTGGGGAAATCCATAAGGAAGGGGAAAAAATAGAATTCTGAACAAATAGCAGCTGAGATGTAGAAATATCTGTTGTATTAATTAATAACTAATTTTATGGAATGCACCAAAATAAAGACCATCACTTGAGAACAGTATTTTAACTAGGGAAAAAACAAAGCAGCAGACTGAGGGAAGTATGTTTCAACATATTGGATTGTTCTGAGTGAAGTTATTCAGAATTTTCATGGGAAAATTTATTTTACTCAGAAGTTGATCTTTTTGGTGACTTTTTTCTGTTTCCTTCAAGCTTTCATCAAGATTTTCTTTTTAGTACTCATGTGACCAGTAGTAAAAGATATAGAAAATTCTGCACAAGAGGCTTGTCCTGGAATTTGCTTTTATCATTATGGTGAAAAATTAAATAATGTTGAAATCTTAGAAACTGCTATAGAGTCATACCTGTAGAGATTTAATTTTTAATAATTACCCCTAGATATTTCTAAATAATGGATTTCACTATAACCTGATCACAGAAGGGATATTATATTTGTGCTATTCAGAGCAGTTACAGGAGGAAAGTTATGTTCCATTAATAGTCCTCATAACTTCCTATTTTAAAAATAGAAAAGAGATGGTCCAGAGGGTCTCAGAAATGAGTGGTTCTAGGGCACAGTGATGACAGCGGACAGAGGAACTCAGTGAACTCAATCTAGACAGAAAGATGGCATGTGGCCATAGATAAAATCACATGGTGAACTAGGAATGATCTTATCACAGTTTCTGATTCTATTTAAGACTGTTTAAGGAGAGAAATCAGACTTATCTTTACCAATATGATCCAGAAATGTCTTGGTCCAAGCACCGCAAATACTCACAGTTTAAACGAGCTAACAGAACTGGAGGTAGCATAGATAGATTTTTTTTCTGATGCAATGAATGGAGAAAGCAATTCCTTGCAGAAGGTTTGGAATGGAATACAAAATTACTAGGATTTTAGGAATTATTAATTTGAAGTTAAAAAAAAGCAAAAAAGAAATTCTAGTGCATAAGAGAAAAAAATTAATTCCAAATATTTCATTTTTTATATGGTCAGTTAGACAAACCTTCCACTCTTAAACTTGGAAAGAATATAAATGTCAGTAATCATAATAAATAAAGAAAAAGTATTTTGATTTTCTGTAGTTCTGACCAACCTTGGGCAAGACATTTAGTTTTTCAAAATTTGTAAAAGCACACCCCTGAGGCAAACTAGTGCCACACACAGATAACAATACCTAAGCTCAGTGCAAGGTGATGTCACGGTGAATCAGGCGTTGAGCAAAAAGTTACAGAGAATAATACTGTAGTAGGTTCCTCTCCAATTTGGAAGGTCTATGATAGCTTCATTTCAGTTTGGCAGGTCTGTTGTAACTGCACAGTCCCTGGAGCCCTGGGTTTTGTGGTTTTCTAAACCCTAACCCTAGGCGTAACCTTAACGCAAGGCATAACCCTAACCCTAGGTGGAGCAGCGAAAGAGCCTAGGCCTGAGTCTGGTGCCAAGAAAAATGTATGGAAGGGTTCTTGTTATGACAGAATTTTTTTTCCCCTTGGCATGCCATTTGTAGGTGAACAATCCCTGGGGCTCTGGGATTCATGGTTTTCTAAACCCTAACCCTAGGCGTAACCCTAACCCTACACGTAACCCTAACCATAGGTGGATCAGTGAAAGAGCTTTGGCCTGAGTGTGGTGCCAAGGAAAATATTAGACAGAAAGCAATTTCTTTACAGTTTTCATTTCGGTTTGGTGGGGCTGTTGTAACTGCACAGTCCCTGGACTTTATGGTTGTCTAAACCCTAACCCTAGACATAACCCTAACTCTAGACGTAACCCTAACCCTAGGTGGAGCAGTGAAAGGGTCTTGGGCTGAATCCGGTGCCATGAAATTATTAAGAGAGAGAGGAATTTTTTGGAAGTTTTCTTTTCGGTTTGGCAGGTCTGTTGTAGCTGCACAGTTCCTTGAGCCTTGGTCTTTGTGGTTTTCTAAACCCTAACCCTGACATAACCTTAACCCTTGGTGGAGCAGTAAAAGGTCCTAGGGCTGAGTCTGGTGCCAAGCTAAATATTAGAGAGAGAGGAATTTCTTATCAGTTTTCATTTCAGTTTGGTATGTCTGTGGTAGCTGCACAGTCTCTGGAGCCCTGGGTTTTGTCATTTTCTGAACCCTAACTGTAAACGTAACCCTAACCCTAGGTGGAGCAGTGAAAGAGCCTTGTGTTGAGTCTGGTTCTAAGTCAAAATGTATCTGTTATGACAGAATTTTTTTCCCCTTGGCATGCCTTTTGTAGCTGTACAATCCCTCGACCCCCATGCTTTGTGGTGTTCTAATCCCTAACCCTATGCTTAACCCTAATACTAGGCATAACCCTAACTCTAGGCGTAACATGAACTCTAGGTGGAGCAGTGAAAGAGCCTTGGTCTGAGTCCAGTGCCAAGAAATTATTTAGAGAGCAGTTTCTAATCAGTTTTCATTTCAGTTTGGCAGGTCTGTGGTAGCTGCACAGTCCCTGGATCCCTGGATCTCTGGGCTTTATAAAAATCAGCATGTCCAGCAGGTTTGGGAGGTGATTCTGTCTCTTTATTTTGCTCTCACTAGACCCCCCCTTGAATACTCTGTCCATTTCTGGGGGCCCCAGCATAGGAAGGTTGTGGATCTTTTGGGGCTAATCTAGAGGAAATCCACAAAAATAATCGGAGGACTGAACACCCTCACTTTTGAAGACAGGCTGAGATTATTTGGGATGTTCAGCCTGCAGAATTGAAAGCTCTGGGGTGACCTTCTAACAACTGTCCACGACTTAAAGCAGGTTTTTACCAATTACATGTAGGGGGGAATGGTGTTAAAATGAGATGGTGGTTTTAGATATTATGAAGAAATCCTTTAGTGTGAGTGTGTTGGGACAGTGCAACAAATTGCCTAGTGAGGCTGTGGATGCCGCATCCTTTGAGGTGTTCAGGAAGAAGTCCAGGTTGGATAATGAATAGCCTGGTCTAGTGCAAGGTGTCCCTGCAATGGGAGGAGGGTTAGAACTAGATTATTTTTAAGGTACCTTTCAACCCAAACCATTTTACGATTCTATGAAAAATGACGAATATATCTAGCCAATGGTTCAAAAGTTAAGAGATAAATCTTGGAACCTTAATGATAGGGACTGACTTTTTGCTTGATTGTACTGACAGGTTAAATAGCTTCCTTTTGGTTCAGAGAGTTTGCGATTGCTGAACTCTCTTCCAGTTACTTATAACTGAACATTTGATGCTATAAATGGGAGGCTTTTTTCTTGGATTGTAAGAGGATTTATAGCAAGGTAATAAATTACTGTATTTGACATTTAGAAATTTATATTTAGTAATCAGTGGCTTGAAGTAAGATTATTTAGAAGGTGGCTAATATGTCAATATGTCTTAACTGTAGTATAATAACCAAAACACAATAAAAGTGCTCTTTCCCCTGCTGACTTTTTTTCTTCCATCTGGTAGAAAGCAGAACAGTGTGGCAACGTCTAGCTCTCCCTTTTGACCTTATTTGCAGTTAAGAACCATTCAACTAGGATGATAATGATAGCATAGGTACAGAGGAGGAAAATGGGGAAAAATCATAAAGCAAAGTATCAAATGTCAGACTGACAAGACTTTTATGTATCATAAAGCCCACAGAGTAAAAATGTCTTGTCTTACTAAATCTGTCTCTTTTGCTACAACATATATCTTTAAAGAGCACTGACTGCTGCTGCACACTGGACTAGTGAAGGAACTCAACTGTAACTGTACCACGTAACTGAAATTGCTCATGGCAAATGAAAATGACTTCTTTCAGAAAGAGTGATAGGTTTGCCATCAAACAATCTAATAAAATCTATTCCTTTCTTTCACCAGCCAAAGTCTTCTGGGAAGTTGCTTCAGAGAAAGCAAGCACAGTCCCGTCTCTTATATTAAACTAAGAAATAAATTATAGCTACTCATTACACAAAACATGTTTTATTTTAACAGTCCCTGTCAGAAAAAAGATAATAATAAAAATAATAAACATATATATATATATAAAAATTTGAGTTTCAAAACCACAATTCAACAGAAAGAAGTTTAGTTGAAGTAGCAGTATAGTACAGTATTCCATGCACTGCACTTTGATATGTCCCATAGCATCAACTTCATTTCAGATTTTCAAATTCACAGCTACAAAAGTAACTAATAATGATATTAAATAACATCAGATATAGCATTTTTTGTTGTGGGTTTTTGTTTGAAAATAACTTACACATTTATTTAAAGTATATGCATATGTTCAGGGAAATATCTTGCTTCATTACTTCATCACTAATGTTCTTGATCTGATTATCTTCCAAATTAGATATATCAATAAGCTAAACAATACTGGGCCAGGTATTGAACCTTGGAGGACCTCCAACTAGACCCTGTGCTACTGATTACAACATTCTGGGATCTGTCATTCAGCCATTTCTCAATCTACCTCCCTGTCCTCTCATTCAGTCCACATTTCCTAAGTTTGCCTGTAAGGATGCTGTGAGAGACAGTGTCAAAAGCCTTAAGTCAAAGTAGACAATATCTACTGATCTCCATTCATCCTGGTAGTTGTTTTGTTGTAGAAAATAATCAAGATGGTCTAGCACAATTTGCCTTTTAGTGAATCCATGATGACTACTCCTGATCATCCATGTGGAGAGAGATGACCTCCAGAATGAGGTGCTCCATCATTTTTCCAGTGATTGAGGTGAGTCTGACTGTCCTGTAGTTCCCTGGGCCTTCCTTCTTGCACTTTTTGAAGACTGGGGCGGCATTTGTTTCCTTCCAGCTCTCAGACTCCTCACCCAATCTCCCTGTCCTTTCAAAGATGATCATAAGTGGCCTGGCTATGATAGCCTGCTATCTCAGCACTCATGGATGCATCCCATCAGGGTCTATTAATTTGTGGATATCAAGTTTACCTGGGTATTATCTAAGCCAATCTTCTTTGACCAAGAGGAAGTTTTCTTCCAATGTTCCTTTGCCCTGATCTCTTGGGCCAGATTCCTGAGGGCTGGTTTTGCCAGTGAAGGCTGATGCAAAGGAGGCATTTGGTAACTCTGCCTTCTCTGCATTTTCTGTTACCCTGGTTCCCCCTTCATTTCACAGGACCACATTACCTTTCAAATGTTTATTTATTTTTTTTTTCTTTTACAGGTCTTATTCCTGACTATTTACTGTCAAAAGTGGACAACTCAGGTAATACCTGCTTCTACGAGTAGAAAAACACTGTCTTTCAAACTTAACATTACAAGGTGCTTTTATGAATGACTATCTGAGATCACATGAAAAGTCACTGGCAAGGGTATGAGCAAAAACTAGATTTAATATTGAGCAAGAGCATGACAAAGTTCATTGGCAAGATTCACTCTACTGCTTACACAACAAAAACACCAAACAAAATCCAGGCAATCAAAACAGAAATGAACTGATTACTACCTAGGGTTGTGTAGGGGTGAGTGTGTGCATGTGTGTGTGTAAATGCATGTGACAAAAGACAGTGAGGCAAGAATAAAAATGAACACAGCCTAAAAGCCTAACAGCACTTAAACCAAACAGTACTTTAACCTAACTTATACCTTAAGCCTAATAATTTAACAAAAGGACAACACTTCACTTATACCTAGCTTATACATTTGTGATAGATTGGCATTTAAGAAAACAAAGAGAAGCACCTAAGGAAGTTAAAACTGCTGGCGGCTGATGGGAGTTTTTCTCCTAGCCAACAGCTGGCCATTTCTAAGAATTGACAGCAGCTTTAACCATTGAAAAGTGATATCAACCTGTGAACACCACCTTAAGACATAAGCCTGGGAATTTCTTTGTCTGTTTCCTGGCTGTGAAAGGTAACAGAGATCCAGCTGGCCTCCTGTTCCCTGCCCAGGCCAATGCCAGGCCATTGGGACTGTTTTAAACACCAAAGTTCCAAAGTTTTTTGTCTCTATATTGTCATGTGAACAAGGAAATTGTTGAGTAGTGGGGGATAAAGGGGTTTTCTGGAAGTTTATTCTGGTGTTCTTATTCTTGTAGTTTTGTTAATAAACTTTATTTATTCCTTTGAAGTTTTAAGCCTGTTTTGCTCTTGTTCTAATCCATATCTCACAGCAATAAATAAGTAAGTTTTCTAGTAATTTTTTAGTTACTGCTTTAAAACCACGACAACATTAAACCTAATTTATAACTGAACTTCAACAGTTTAACAGAGGAGCAACACTTAGCAGCATTTATGCAAGGTTAAGTTGTAAGGCACAAATTTACTTAAAGGCCCAACTCATTTCAATATCCAAGATACTGAAACATCTAAGAAAGCAGCATTTATCCCAGATTCGCTATAGCATATGCACATGTGCATGCACACAGACATAAAGAGTTAGTGCAAGCAAGGTACCTCTGAAAAATTCCCCTCAGATGTCAGTGAAATACTAACTTCACATGCTTTTGCATCTCCCAACAGGCGAAGGGTTGAGCCTCAAGGAGTGAGGGTTATCAGCCCAGGATTTCTCATTGTTCAGCAATTCTCCAAGTATAGCAAACGTGGGTTTGCAAGCTTGGAAAGGCATCCCCCTCAGAGGAAGGTTGCTGCCTTTTGCAGTCCAGGAGAGCTCAAAAGGTCTTCTTTTGGACCACTGTTTATAGGGTCAAAAGAGAGTGGGCTTCGGTCATAACAATGTTTCATCCTGGCCACAGTTTGGGTCAGCACTTTCTTTGAAAGTGTGAAAACAGGAATGTTATGCCATTTGGGCAAGAAAAGCTTTTTCCAAGGCTGTTCATGAGGAAAACAGGAGCTCCTTAGCAGTGTCTGGGAGCAGTGTTTCTGATAAGCTCAGGGAGAACTAAGCCCAGGCGCTGTTTCCAATGCTGAGGCCTAACAAGCATTTCTCACTGGGGCTTTGGGAAGGAGGTGAGAGGGGGAAAATGCAACTACCTGCCAATACCAGGACATTTCCTTTAACTACAACTTCCTCTTCTGAAGAAGCAAAAAGGAAACATCCTGCTACATGGTCCAATTATCCAGAAAGTTATCGTACCTCTTTCACTGCTAGTGGTTTCAGTAAAAAGTGAAATAACTCAGGGGGCATTTTGACAATTGCTGTAGTCAAGTACAGATATTTTATCAGACACCCTTTACAGTCATTGGAAGAATTGTAGGGTTTGTAAGGATTTTTGAGAGGGAAGGTGATTCTTGTAAACCTTAATTTAGGTGCTCTGAGAAAAACCTCTCTTTTCCCCTTTATTTACCACAGAAGAGCCTAAAGGCATTAACATTTATAGCTCAAAAGTGCTTCACAGAAAGTCTGTTATTTCATATTGCTAATCAACTCTGACACTAATTTTTTTTCATGTTTACTTATCCTGTTTTATGCAAATGGAAAAAAACTCACAGCTATGAGCATGTCTTCCAATTAAGAAAGTTCTTAAACACCTGCATATCTTCAGTAGAACTTAAAAAGAAAAAGAAGAATTTAGGTTACAGCTGAGTTTTTTACTGAACTGTGTCCTGTTTGAAATGCAATATGTAAAAATATATATTGGCGTATTATCATCCTATGTACTGTCAGAAGAGCTGTAAACTAGACTATAAGAGAAAAAATACAGTATTTGATATATAAGATGAAGCTTGTATATAAAATAGAATTAAAAGTGATATGGCCCAAGCTAAAAATATATTTTACATTCACTTCTAAATTTTCGTATTTTCTCTCTTTATCAAACCTAAGAAGCTCAGGCTCAGGGTTAAGGTTTAAGAGAAAAATCTACCTCCACCCCTCCAGCTCCATAGACTCACACACATACCACTCCATATTTTTATATTTTGGGAAAGTTTCCCTAACCTTTAGAATCCTTCCTGAATTCAGAGACAAAATTAAATGGATTTGTGTTTTCTTCAGTTCTGAGATGCTCAGGAGAGGAAATGGCCAGTGTAGAAAATCAAGGGACAAATTCACATGAATGTTAGCAGCAATGACTCCATTGACTTTTGTCACCCTGAAAACTCAGTTTTCTGAGTTTGCTGACATAGTTTTCTAAAGACATTTCCAGGACAGTAACTGTAAACATAGATATGTATGCATTCTTTCTGATACACGTCTTTTGATGGACATCTCTCAAAGCCAGTGTGGTTGGGAAGGTGTTACCCTGACTATCCAATCCCTGGCTGTGGTCAGAAACCTATAAATTCTGAGAGAAGAAATAAAGTTCTCTCTTCCTTTCACCACACCTCGAGCTGTGTTCGTGTGACCTATTTTGTATCCAGCAGCAACAGACTTTCATGAATTCAAACAACTTATGGTAGACATGTATTTGGCCCATACTGTTTTCTTAATAGAAACAGTAAAATTTATTATTATGAAAATATAAAAGAAAGTATACAGTTTAATTTCCTGGTGTTATTATTTGGTTTTGATTATGGAGAGGAGTTTGTAACTCTTTTACTGTGTGGCACATTAAACAGATACTTTGTAGCAGTGTTTCATTATAAAACCTTCACAGTTGTCTATTGTTTCCTTTAAAGTGCATCTTGTATTTGCTACTTATTTTATTTCAGTCGTTGTACCAAGAGCTACTGGTGTCCCTCCACAGCCTTCCTTCATGCTTTGCCCTTCAATTATCACTGTTTTAATTTCCTACCTCGCCCTCTGGCTAGTAGAAGCAGTCTAATAATATTGATTGCCACAGCAAACAGCTATTTCCATGTTGCAGAGGTAAATCTTTTCTGAAGGTGGTGTGGGTCTGGAAGATTTTGTCATCATCCTGAAAACAGTGTGAATATAATCCCTCTGCCTGGGTGTGCACAAGCACTCTTGCTGGGTACCTTCCCTCAAAGGCTTTCTGCACACAACCAACTTACCAGGTGGCAGGTGAATGTGGACATCTCTGAAATTTTAGAGCCACCTGGGACAACAAAATAGCATAGTTCTAAATTACCCTAGATACTTGCAAATTTTGCTATCCATGAGAGATTTGTGTCCGCCTTTCGCCCTAGAGATAACTGTGTTATAATGAATTTTGCATTAAAACAGGTTCACTAAATAGTTAGTGTTAAATAGAGACACATAAAAAAAACAAATAAAGTTGATTTAATTAACAAATTAATTAACAAATAAAGTGATAGAATTTTAAAATTCTATGTTATCAGTAATTAGCAATACGTACTTGTGAGTTTATTAGTAATAAAGTCCATTATTTTTAGTGGTTATTTGCACTATCAGTTTATATTTATATATTTGTCAATATCTTCTGCCAAAACCAGACCATATTTTCTCTCCTTGCAATTTTGACACAGCAGTACTCAATAGCAACAAAATGTCATTGAAATAATCTGTGAATTATTAAGATTTTAGTTTTCAAATTTCTAGAAGTTCTAATATCAACTCCTAGGTTCATTTTCGAACAATTTTTAAAATCGTACACATATGTTTTGTAAGATTGATGGATCTCTCAATTCCATAAAGTGACCTAAGGAGCTGTTTGCTCACTTGATGTGTATCTTGATCAGTAAAACTCACTGGATGTTCTGCTTCGTCTACTGCTCTCAAAACAGAGAGCATGTTAACTAATCCATTCTTAAATACTTTTCACCTTCAGTTTCCACCAAGATTTCTTGTGACACTGTTCTTTCTGTTCTATTATTTCTTATCCATTCTCACTATTACTAAATCTTAAATTTTAATGACCCTAATAAGCTACTTTCTATATTAAAAATTTGCAAGCAGAGACCTTATTTAATACTAAGCAAAAAGAAAAACAACATTTATCATGAGTACATAGTATATTTTACATAGAATTCCCCATCCATTTCAATTTCCCAACCACTTCATTTTCAAGAGAAAAATCTCAGTCTGGAGATAAAGCAGCTCCTTGCAAACCCATATATAGAGTAATATCCTATTTATTATAAATGGATATTTTTAACCACACAAATAATCTTATTGTGACATTTCTTTGATTTGTGATTATTTTTCATACTGCAAGCCTTTAGGGTTTATATTTTCCTTTTTTTCCAGAGTTGGAAATTGAATTAAAATATTTTCAAATTAAGAGATGAAGCTCTGCTGTGATGGAATTATTGTGGAAACCACACTTAATGTAAAACAGACATTGACAATTTTTCATTTGACCCTGGATGCAACATGGCCCAGACACTCAGAAATAAAGTTGAATTTAGAAGAAATCCAAAGACATTAAACTATACAAAAATACATACTTGCACATCAAACAGTTTGAGTGAAGATCTGAAAAATGTAAAAAAGATAATGCTATTATCCCGATTAAGACATTTCTGCATTTTCATTAGGAAAGAAATATTTTGAATTGCACATTTAATTTGCCTTTGCTGCATATATTCAGTTTTATAACTGTATTCAAGTTCATATTTGCATATTCCTATATCCATTACTTTATATTAAAAATATCTGATGTTTTTTCAGATTAGCGTCCCAGTAGTTACAATAATAGATAAAGGATAATTACAAAGTGCATATTGCTTAAATTACTGCATGCATTTTTGTATGTACCTAATATATGCTCAGCTTTATTTAAAAAGCGAGTCAAAGGATATCATAGTTTGGTTTTCTGTCATAATTATTAAATAACAAACCATCTTTTACCCCTCAAATAATACATACCTTAAATAATGTTTAATTAGCTCATATAATTTGTTTCCTTTCATTCTGAAGACCAGTGAATTTTTAATCTTAATGTTATTAGGGTAATGTTTCTTCTGAAACTTTTTACCATCACAACATTTTCAAGCAGGGAAAATATTGCTAAATTCCAGATAATCTTTTCCAGAAAGTGACTGGGTCAGAATTATAGAATGAGTAAGGTTGAAGGGGACCACAGTGGGTCATCTGGTTCAACCTCCCTGCTCAAGTAGGGTCATCCTAGAGCACATGGCATAGGATGGTGTCCAGACAGTTTCTGGATATCTCCAGTGAGAGACACTCCACAGCTTCTCTGGACAGTATGTTCCAGTGTGTGGTCACTGCACAGTAAAGGAGTTCTTCCTCATATTCAGGTGCAACTTCCTATGCCTCAGTTTCTGCCCATTGTTTCTTGTCCTATTGCTTGGCACCATTGAGAAGAGCCTGGCTCCATCCTCTTGTCACCCTCCTTTCAGATACTGATAAGACATTGATAAGGTCTCCTCTCAGTCTCCTCTTGAGACTGAACAGGGCCAACTCTCTCAGCCTTTCCTCATTGGAGAGATGCTCCAGTCCCCTCATCATGCTCAAAGTTCTCTGCTAGACCTGCTCAAGGAACTCTTGTACTGAGGAGCCATTACTGGACAACACACTCCTGATATGGGCACAATAGGGCTAAGTAGAGGGGCAAGATCACCTTCCTCAACATGCTGGCAATGCTCACCACTGGCAAAACATACAGCATAGAAAACTCCAGCAGACATTTTTCCATTTCAACACAGGTCTCCACAGAACTAGCTTTTAATTATCACAAGCTAGTGATCATATGTATTTTTAGGTTACTGGTAAATTAATTCATTAATGTTAGTAACTAATTAATAAGTTTTAAGAGACTGTTTGGACATGGATTAAAGGATAGAGACTTCCTAGAGGAGTGTGATTAATACTCTAACTCCAACAAATGCAAGATACTGGCTTGTGGAAGGGCAGCAGAGTAAAATCATGCAATGGATACTTCACATCAGAAGTACTTCACACTGTCTTGGAAAAACTTACATGATAAACCATGTGCTGTCCTTCACATTTGAAGGATAGCATGCTTATCTAATCTTTAGCTGAATTGGACCAATAAACTGTTTATACCACTACACTGAACAGAACCAGGATGCTGACTCAATTGCTCACCTGCCTCTGTCCAACTATGTAACTGCAGCCATGTTTTATTCTATGTTTTTTGCCAAGAAACACTCTTGAGACAATGTCCTTGCACCAGTTGAGAGTAATATATTGTGCAATCATTCCTATTGCACAAAATGAACAAGCGTCAATCACCTTTGCTACCTTCATCCTAAAAATCCTAGAATAAAAGCATCACACAGAAAATTATAATTATATACTACAGTTGCAGGAATATCATATGCAGCCCAGAAGGACAAATGCAGTGCAGACTGGACATAGCCTTTCTCTAGATCCCAGACACATTGATTATTCTTGTTTTATTTAGCAGGGTATAAAGCAGCATGGATAATTAGTTACCCAAAATTCAATCTCACTGTCTAGCAGTTCTATTTGCCAGTAATTAATTTCTTTGAATTAGGAAGAATTTCTTCATAGGAAAAGGATTGCACATTGGAATGGGCTGTCTAGGGAGGTGGGAGAGCCACCATCCCTGAAGGTTTTTAAGGAAAGGCTGGACATGGCACTGGGTGCCATAAATCTATTTTACAAGGTGGTGGTTGGTCATAGGTTGGACTCAAAGATCTCAGAGGCATTTTCCATCCTAATTGATTCTGTGGATCTGTAATGATTTAGCTAAGGTGCCTTCATGCAAACTACACATTGTGAACAGTTATTTCACAGATCTTTAAAGTTCTCTTGTTCTCCAAACATGAAAAATCTCATTTCCCTTTCTGAAGAGCAAAGGAAATGTGTTGTGTATGCAGATATACATGGATTTATGAGGTGATTTATGAAGTGGCCAAAAGAAAAGTTAATCCCTGTCTACACTGACTAGGGATATTACTAACACAGATTCATTCCCTCATCTCCTATCTTTCTAATGTTTGGATTTTTTTCACTATAGTCCTAGTGAAGCAATATCCCTTGACAATATTATTTTAATGATTTATTTTTTTTATGCTATGCAAGGCAGAGGATCTAGTAAAAAACTTCCCTTTGAAGGGCATTAGAAGGGGACAGATCAAGAAATAGAACCATAATTTGCTAATGAAAAGAGGTCAAGATGAATCAGTTTCCCTGTTGGTTTGGTTTTGTTTTCTTCACACCTATTATATAGGCTGAGTCTGTTATTCTAGGAGTCATTGGGAAACATAAGTGATGTTCTGATTGCTGCCAGTGCTACTACTCTGACAGATCATTTTACTGTTGCAGTTGGAAGATACATATACACAGACATATAAAGATTTAGCTGAATGACAACAGGTCATTGTTATTAAGAAGATATTTCAAAATTTTCAGTTTTTAAAATTTCAGATATTTCATATTAAAACTCTATTAAGGAGACAAGTGAGAGTTGCATTAACCAACAGAGAATATATTAAATACCCTAGTCCAGAGTTCTAAGATAGTGAATTTAGCCTGGGGGTAATCAGACAATGTTTAGCTGCTCATTCCAGTTGCTTTTTGAGATTATGCATTGGATTAGCCCCTCAAAATGTATTATTTTAAAGGATTAAAGAGAGGAAAAAAAGCTATCTACTCAATTCAGAGAATAAGAAGTCAGTTCTAAATATTATCTCTGCTGCAGAAACTTGATTTTTTGCAACAGCTTTATCTGCAGAGTGAGACAAGCTTGGAAGATATTTATAAGCAGCAGAACCCCCCAGGAAGACCACCAAAGACATAAATAATACAGAATATTGACTATAGCTTAATTTAGATCTTTTCTAAGAGCATTTGCAATAGACAGAGCAATCACTTACTCTTCCATGGATACTGCAACCATATTTTTATTAACTGCACTGTGTAGGATACCTGTAAGTTAAAAAGCATGAAAGTTGTCAACCTGACAAGTTTCAAGCATGACTGTAAAATCTATCTTAAACTTGGTCTTGCTGTAGGTGTTTCATAGGTAAGTAAAAATACAGACTAGTACATGCAGATATTTTAGATATTGGCAAGGATGTCTAGTATATGCAAATAAGTGAATTTTCCAAGGAAAGTGACCAAAATTAGACACCATGATCTGAATTTTTTCCATAAAATGTGTGTGAATCTAGTAATTTATAGTGTTTAGTACTATATTACTTTGTACATTAGTATTTCTAAATAGAGATATTATTTACTGTTTTCAATTAATTATTCACATTATTATGTGATCATTATTCACATTATTTCACTGAATATTGTTCACTAATTTCTTCTTTCATTGATAATTTTAAAATACAGGAAAGCTAAAGAGGAAAGACTAAAATAGGAACTGTTATAAATCTATACCACGGATTATGGTATATTAATCATGGCATATGGTATACTACATATGATGGTTTGGGTTGGTAGGGACTTTAAAAATCATTGAGTTCCAACTCAATGACATGGTCAGGGACATCTTTCACCTGGGGCTCAAAGCCCTGTCCAACCTCGCCTTGAAACTTTCAGGGTTGGGGCATCCACAGCTTCTCTGAGCAGCCTGTTCCAGTGCCTCAGCACCCTCCAGGTAAAGAATTTTTTCCTAATATCTAATATAAACCTATTCTCTTTCAGTTTAAATCCATTCCCCCTTGTTCTACATGATCTTCCAAGAAATCCCTCTCCAGCTTTCTTTTAGGCCCCTGTAGGTGTTGGAAGGCTGCTATAAGTTCGAGCCTCTCAGAGTCCAATTGGATGGCATCCCTCCCTTCCAGTGGGGAACTGCTGACTGCACCACACAGTTTGGTGTCACTGGAAAATTTGCTGAGGGTGCACTCAGTCCCACTGTCTGTGTCACCAATAAAGAGTTTAAACAGTGTTGGTCCCAATACCACCCCCTAAGGAACACCTCTCCCCTGCATGTATTTGTATCAATACATAGGGGTGGGTGTGCCTGTGTGTGTGTGGTCCCAGGAAACTAATACAGAGTGTTTTGGGGAAGAATGAGATTGGAAATATATTGGGACATAGAAAACTTCAAGCAGTAAAATAACAAGCACACTGATCATGTTTTGCTAGCACCAAATATAAATAAAAATTACAGTAAAATAAACCAAAATATACAACCTGGTACAGTAAAACCCAACAGAGATTTTTTTGTCCCCTCTTTAATACAACTAGCATCTCTGGAAAACTTTTTTGATTCAATGCTTTTCCCCTGATTTTTGGAAAGCACTGTTTTCCAGGAAGGGTATAAAAATTGTGTTTTCTTAAAAGTAAATTTTTCTTGTATGGTTGAAACGTTTGAAGAGACTATTTCAATTCTCTTTTCAAAGTGATATTTTAAAAAATAATTCTACTAATGACTAAATCATATTAATAAAACTCAATTTTATAAATTAAAATTATGTTATTACATCTTCTGATCCAATCAGCTAAGTCATCATAGTAAGTTTTTTTTCAAATTTTCACACTTTAAAATGAAAAATCCTAGTTTCCCCTTTCAATGCAACATTTGTGGTTAAATGGACCTCAGCCATGACTGAAGAAATTGGTGTTCCAGCCTCTTTATATTTTCTTAACTTCTTCTCTTCTATAAAATTTGGGCAAAACCAAACATATAAATAATATTATCCATAGTTTAAAAATAACACTATTTTGCCTACTTGTCCTACAGTCTCCACAGTACCTACTTTTGCCCTTTGGTCCTACAGAAGACAGTTAGCAAGCAGGGTGTTAGTACCACCTGCATTTTCTGTCACAAGGGACTTTTGTTTTCTTCCAGCATCAGAGGAAGTCTGATGCTCATCAGTGTTCTCCTCTGTGTACACAGCAGGTGTATCACATTTTGTACTTTCTCTGCTCACTCCCACACTGATGAAAAGAGATGTTGATGGCATACAGATCTCTAAGAAACAGCACAACAAGGAGTCAGGTGGGGAATGGATAAAGAACAAACTCAGAATAATTCTGCACTAATTCTGTTGTCCTATCAAATTGGATTTTATAGATACGGTAACTTGTGTCCTGTACTTTCAGATAATTTCTGTATTTCTTCGAAGAAAACTGCTTTAGCTTCCATGAGTTCAGCATGTCATGTTATATGTGACTGTTCCAGGATCTGAAATCTTCCAAAAGGGTATAACAATACTCCAAAGGTCTTACTTCTTTGCCCTGCTTCCTGAAAACAAGTTTTCTACACAGTAGCTAAAGAAAATTCTGTATTAATTTCTTACATTGTACTCTCTGTAGGATTTAGGCTATCTATTTAAGTGACATATACAATAGGATCCTTTACAGTAAGATATTTGCAAAAGTTTTCTTATTCCCTTAAAAAATACAACCAGCTTGTATTTACACAAGATAATCACCAGGCTTCTTCTTCTTCCTCTGTGTGACAGCAGAATAGGAAGACAGAAGACTACAGTCAGGAGTGGAATATGGATATCCGTGCAAATGTCACCTCTTTTTTTTCAGTCTTCTCATCCAGGAGAAGAGTGACAAAGAATATGAAATATCAAAAAAATGTTTCAGATCTTTAGGATTAGAGGTCTCCTTCAGGGAGCAGGTCACTCCAGGCTTACTCACATTGATGGCTCTTGCTCTTCTCTTAGAAGAATCTTATCTTTGTCAAAACTTGGACATAAAATTAGGGCTTAATTAGTAATAGCAGTCATAATATTTCTATTCCTAATATTAATTCATCATTTAGAGAAAGACATCTGCAGCATGAAAAATAAAAGATCCATATAATTCCAAGGGGTTTCATTTGGATTGGTCAGAGTATTCTACAATTTATTCCACAATTTTCTTAACTCAGAATCACATTAATATTCAGAGAAGGATTGTAAAATACATAACATATAGAGCCAAGTCATTCTAAACTTCCTCTTGTGACTGGCTGTGATGGAGGTGAATAACAGCTATACTGCATAAACTTTCTTAATTGCCTCAGGATCCTTCGAAATAGAGTTAGAAAATTGGCATTATCTCCCTAACTAGCCATTACCTGAACACAATTGCTTTGGAAAAGACTGCAGTGCTACTGGCTAGGAGGTTAGCTACATATGCTTACAGGATAAGGAAGCAAGAAATTAACTTTCTCAGAACTGTCCACCAGACTCCAAATACCTGTTATTGATGGGTGACAAGGAATAAACCCAGACTGCTTTCCAGCATGCAGATCCAAGATGAATAATAATGTCCATGTGATAAGCAGTTGTGAGTAGCAAAGCAGAGGGTGAGCTGAGAAAGACAGCTTCTGAACTGAGTCCAGCAGACACTAAAAGAGACATCAGAGCTCCTTTTGCCCTTCATTACCTTTTATTTTATAATAAAGCAGATGAAGAGAGTGTTACATGTTTAATTATAGTTAATACATTGTATCTCATACCTCATTGCTCTGCTTAAAAGGGAGTTTGGTTTCCATGAAGCCACTCTGGCATTTTTATTCTCTTGTACATTCTTTCTTATTCATCTTAGACTAAGCCCTGACTTACACTTTTAAGAACCATTGCAAATGAACTGTGTGTGTTTTGGATATATGCTGAACAGCAGTTTCCTTATCCTTTTAAAAATGGGGAAAAAAAAAAAAAAAGAAGAAGAAAGCGATCACCCCTAATGTGCCATCAGCTTTAATTAGACCTTTCTTTATCAGAAGATGATGTCTGTGTTTTGAGTGTCTTGCTGGCTCAGTTTCCTCACTTATTACTAGTGGGCTTTTTTCTAAACATGACTCCACATTAGCAACATGTTGCAAATGAAGATACTGATAATCTTAAAATTAACATTTTTATTGAGAAAATTGAGAAAAATTAGACACAAAATTAGAAACTGGAGCTAATAGATGTGAACACATTACCAAAAAAAAAAAATCTATAGTAAATTTAAAAACAATAAAAGCCTTGCTGTAAATATGACAGGACAAAGATTTAGGTAGCCAGAGTCACTTCTCAGACACTAAATAATGTTCCATTCTTCTGGGAGCTTTGCAGCTAATTTCTTCTAGGTACATATAGTATGCTAGTAATTCAGTCAGTTACTCAGCAATGCTACTACAGGGCTGAAAGAAGGAAGATAACAGTTGCATGCTGATAGAAAAAGATTTGATCCCACTATCTTTCATTACTTTCCCATTTGTGTTAGAAATTGTTTCCAAACTGCAATTGTTATTTTATTTATCCAGCCAGCTGCTGATTTCCTGACCACTGCTTTATAAACTGCAGCAGAGACCCACAGGCAGCCCTGATGAGAGCCATTTTCTTCATTTGCAAGAGAAACCCCATGTGTTTTTTCTCTTCCAAAACAATCTGAACTCTGTGTGTGTGTGTTGGAAAAAAGAAATGAAGGACAGCTCACTCTTATGGAATGAAAACATATAAGGAAATGTCTGTGGGCATTTCTTCTAAACCAAATGTAGAGAGAAAATGTCTGCCAACAATCAACAAACTTTGCCTTGCAAAAGCAATCTCTTAAATGTTTTGACTGTTTATGTCAGTGGCATTCATGATGGCTTGAAAATTAGTGTACCTATGTAAGTATTTGAAATTCTTTATACTAATAGTGATAATGCTTTTGTATAAAATGCCAAATTTTCCTAGATGTCAAAAATGTTCAGGCAGACCAGTACAGTGTGGACCAAAATGTGTTTGACTTTTTTTTCCACTAATGTTTGTTCTTAATATATGTTTTAATGTGACTTGTAAAGAAATATATATATATATTCCTTATTGCTGTTTAAGAAATGGGAGAGTTGTGATAGAAGCTGATTTCAAGGACTATGAAAGTCTTTGCTGATTACAAAAAAAAACATGCTTTAAAAGTCAGTACGTGTAAGGATCAACAGAGAATTCCTGAACTTTAGTTGAATTTGATTATCGGCAGACATTTAAAAACATCATTGGAGATTTTTCAGTTAGTGATACATAAAAACAGAGTAAAGAAGGAAAAAAACCAGTTGGTTTGAGGAAAGAATAAGATTAACGCTGATCTTAACACTGGCCTTCAATTAGGCACGTTGTTTATTTCAGACTTATACACTGTGACACAAAAACAAGGATATAAAACTGGGGAAAACTGCAGCTGAGGGGAAAAACACAACCCTCTGAGGATTGGGATGACTGGATAGAATTCTATCTATCCATCTATCTATCTATCTATCTATCTATCTATCTATCTATCTATCTATCTATCTATCCATCTATCTTTCTAGAATTCTATATACCAGATAGACTTCTTTAAAAAAAAAGCAATTTTGAAATGGTGGCTTCTGTAAATGAGTATTTTTAATAATCCTTTTTGGAGAAGAAGAGTGCAATCAGACTGAAATATAGCAAAGTAATGTATACATATAAGAAAATGATTGAATATTAATATTTCCTGCATAACATTAAGGAAGGAATATATGTAATTGTCCTAAAAGAAAAATTGCATAGAATAGAATAGAATAGAATAGAATAGAATAGAATAGAATAGAATAGAATAGAATAGAATAGAATAGAATAGAATAGAATAGAATAGAATAGAATAGAATAGAATAGAATAGAATAGAATAGATATAAAGTTTAGCAAATATTGAAACTCACCTAGCAGATTATTTTTCACTGACAGTTTTCCAAACAGTGGAAATTCACAAATTTCATCTCTTTGAACTTCAGTCAAGCACTTGGCATACCAGTGAAAGAGATGAATCTATTAAGCGGGGGAAGACAGAATTAGGTAAAGCTACAAGGCATATGAAGGGGATTTTAGCAATGGAGGACTTTAAAAATTGAATCATTAGCAGGAAACAATGCTATTTGAATAGACTAAAGACTGAGTTTGGGATCAGTATCTTAATTCAAAATTTTGATCAGCTTCTTTATTCAATATATTAGGAGTATATTCATGAATATCACTAGCGTGAAGAACCCTGAATACTACAGAGAAGTAGAAGGGTGACGTTTAGGATTGAACTTGGAGCTGTAGAAGTGGTATGAAATTCACTTTTACAGAGTGCAAGTTTATACTTCGGGGCATCAAACCCCAAATATTTTTCTACAAACTGTGCTTGATCGGTTTGGAATGGAGAATAACCTCGCTGGGCAACAGTCTGCTGTGAGTGACAGTATGTTTTACAACTCTAAAAAGGCAAACAATGTACCAAAAGAAGTTTTTCCTGCAGAAATAAAGAAGTATGAGTGCCATTGTACATGAAAGAATTTAGCTCTGATTTGAAACTGGCTGTTTAAGATCAGTTGCATGTGTTCAAGAAAGATTAAATGAAAGCAGAAGAGATACAAAGAGAAACACTTACAATGACCAGGGGGTATGGAAATGTTTTTAAGATTAACTTAATAGATTTATGTATGGTACGCCTTGTTTACTGTAGCTGGAAAACAGACCTTGAGGATGCCTAGGGTCCTTAATCTCTCAAAACCAACTTGTTAAACATTTCAGTGATGTCAAGTTGAAAAGCTGAAAAATGTCTAGAAAACAAATTTGCTGGCATCTCTTTATAATAAAAATTTGAACAGTTATAGAGCTGAAAGTATATTTTGTTCCTAAAATTATTATTAGTTATTAATACTTTCAAGATAGGACTCATCTGAAATATGTAAAATTTGATAATAATGTAATGAATATCTTGGGTTTATGTTTAACTTGGAATATGTCTTTCAGAATCATAGAATCAATTAGGTCAAAAAGACCTCTGAGATCATCAAGTCCAACTTTTGACCAAACACCATGATGTCAATTAGACCGTGTCATCAAGTGTTACATCCAGTCTTTTCTCAAACACCTCCAGGGATGGTGATTTCACTGCTTCTCATTACAATAATCAATTGTCACCGTTGGTGTAGACACAACATAAAGCAGATCTTTAAGAAACTTTATTCAAGTTTTTTTATTGTGCTCATGCATAGTGTTTTTATACCCTTCTGACTCCATAGTGCAGCCATCCCACTGGCCATCATCACACCTCCCCTCAAGTCCATTGATGGAAGCACTGTTGTGAGAAAGCATCCCCAAAAATCAAAAATACAGATAAATCCTGTTTTTCCATGGTGTTTTTCGCAGCACAGAGGGTTTTTGTTTTCTTCTACCTTTGTCTTCTTTCTCTTCCTCTCACAGACACACAGGAATTCTGCTGGCTTCTTCTTTGTGTCACCTCTTTTGTCTGACCCCAGCCTGCTGTGGGCCCTCTCCACAACTAATCACCCTTTTTCTGAAGAAATTCTTCCTAATGTCCAACCTGAACCTCCCCTGGTGCAGCTGAAGACTGGGTCCTGTCATCCTATTGCCAGCAACGTGGGAGGAGAAGTCAACACCCACCAGGCTACAGCCTTCTTTCAGGTAGTTATAGAGAGCAGTAAGGTCATCTCTGAGCCTCCTCTTCTCCAAGCTAAACAACCACAGGTCTCTCAGCTGTTTCTCATAGCACTTGTGCTCCAGATCCTTTACCAGCTCCATTGCTGTTCTCTGGATGCACTCCAGCACCTCAGTGTCCTTCCTGAATTGAAGGTCCCAGAACTAGACACGGGACTCAAGGAATGGGCTCACCAATGCCAAATACAGGGGAAAAATCACTTCCCTAGTTCTGCTGGCCACACTCTTTCTGATACAGAAATAAACTTTTTTATCTATCTCTATCTGTGTCTCTGATATATTAACTTATGCATAGAGATGTCTTGGATGTACACTAATATTTATTATTCCTAAAAGTACTTAATGAATTAATATACATCTGAAGAACCTAAAAGTGCACCAAGAATCCTCAAGAACAAATCACAGGCAAAAATTTGGCTAATTATCAATTTCCCTGTACAAACTACACTTGTGCAGTGTGATGTGCCAATAGTAGATCAATTTCATATCCTAGTTTTAAGGTTTTCTGTTGTGGATGAAATTAAGGAAAAAGAAAAAAGAAATCCCATTAATTAACAGAGAATCCTAAATAAGAATCAAAGAATCATAGCCTTCAGAACTAAGTTTGAGACTCAGCTAAATATACCTTTTCCTTCCTGAGGCTGCCACAGAATGCCTTGTTCAGTATCTCAGGACATAATACAACACAGGACAGAAAAAACCCCATTCATACACACTTTTCCTCAGCTTTCTGCTGTTTGGTGATGTAGATGTCAAGTTCAAGTTTCTCCACTGAAAGAGTTTTAAAATAATTTTGTTACTCTGCTGGGTGGTTATCCCAATGTGAGAGAAATACTTTTTATACTCAACTAGATAAACATCATAATTGTAAATAATTATATACACAGACTCCAACAGGTGTAATCATAGAATGGTTTGGACTGGAAGGGACCTTAAAGATCATCCTGTTCCAATCCCTCTGGCATAGGCAGGGATACCTTCCACTAGACCAGGTTGGTCACTACTCCATCCAACTTGGCCTTGCTCCAGGGATGGGACAACCACATTTCTCTGGGAAACTTGTTGCAGTGCCTCACCACCCTCACAATAAAGATTTTTTCCCTAATATCTAATCTAACTCTATCTTCTTTCTGTTTAAAGCCATTCCTCCTTGTCCTGTCACTACCTGCTCTTGTAAAAAATCCCTCTTTACCTTTCTTGTAGGCACCCTTCAGCTATTGGAAGGCTGCAATAAGGTCACCCTGCAGACATCTCTTTTCCAGGCTGAACAAACCTTTCTCTTAACCTTTCCTCACAGAATAGGTGCTCCATCCCTTTAATCATCTTGTTGGCCCTTCTCTGGACTCATTCCAACAGATCAATGTCCTGTGCTGGGGAGCCCAGAGCTGGTTTCACTGCTACAGGTGGAGTCTCACCAGAATGGAGACAGAACAGCCTCTTCTGTAGTGGGTTTTCGGCTTTTCCATGTGCTGTGTAACTGAAAAAAAAAATAAAATAGGCATAATAGGGCTGTTCAATCAAGGCACAGATGTAAGGACTATTGCTCCCAGTGGTAGCAGGTGTAACTGCCTCTGGCAGTCTCATTCCCTTGTAATCAGAAACACTTGTAAATTTTACTCTCTGGGGTTTTTGCCAAGATGCTTTTCCATTTCTCATTCTACCTGCTCCCTTTTCCTCCCATTCTTCATTGGGAATAGCCAAGATCAAGTCTTTATTCTTCAGAAAGCAAAATTCAACCATTCTTGTCATAGAATAATACAATCACAGAATTGTTTGTGCTGTAAAATGAAAAATTGCCTAGTTCTAATCCCACACTAACCATAAATAATATCTTTCTAACATCTAACCTAAAGTTAAGGGGCTCTTTCAGTTCAAAGCCCCTTGTCCTACCACTACACACACTTGTAAAAAGTCCCTCTCCAACCCTTTTTCAAACCTCTTTAGGTGCCAGAGGGTGCTGTAAGGTTTCACAGGAGACTGCTTTTATCCAGACCAAACAATCTCTACTGTTTCCATAGTAAGATGCTCCAGTCCTCTGATCACTGTGACCCTCCCACGGATTTGTTCCAATGCATCCATGTCTTTCTTGTGTTGGGGGCTGCAGAGCTGGATGCAGCACTCCACATGAGATCTCAGGAGGGCAAAGAGGGAAAGAATAAACTCCCTTCATCTGCTGGTCATACTACTTTTGATGCAGCCCAGGATAGAGCTGTCTCTGTGGGCTGTGAGGCTGCATTGCTGGGTTTTGTTAAGCTTTTCCTTAGCCAACACCTGTTGCAGTCCGCAACCGCAGGATCATGTCCAGAGAAGCTACAGTTACTGGGAACCAGCATGGGACAGGAATGAGATGGGCTTTGCTCATGAAAGCATTTATTCAGCATGGGAACAAACTCAGATTCAGAGACTCAGAGAGCCCTGAACAAAGGCAGGGTGAGAGGTTTTGAGGGACAGAACCAGGGTGGGGTTCAGGGTCAGGGACCACTAGAAATACAACAAGGGAGAAACCCCAGGGGCTCAAACCCAATCAGAATTCCTGGGCTGCCCCCTACGAGGTCTGGGGTGGGACAACTTCATCCAGGCCTCACACAGCCCATCCCCCAAAGCAGGAGGTCAAAATTCACACTAGCTGGGCATTTCAGCCCTGCCTCCACTTTAACAATGCTTATCTGAAACTAAATCTTTGCCTCCCTGAGGCACCTCACAACAAACACCCTCAATCCATTCTCCTCAGGGCTGCTTTCAATCCATTCACTGCTCAGCCTGTATTTGTATTTGGGGTTGTTGCAACCCAGGTGCAGAACTTGCACTTGGCCTTGTTGAACTTCATGAAGTTTCCATGGGCTCACCTTTCCAGTCTGTCAGTGTCCCTCTGGATGGCATCTCTTCTCTCCAATGTGTTGTCTGCACCACACACCTTGGTGTTGTCGGCAAACTTGCTGAGGATGCACTCAATCCACTGTCCGTGCTGCTACCAAAGATGTTAAATAACGTCACTGACCCTGAGGAATGTCATTTGTCACTTGGATACTGAGCTGTTGACTGCAGACAGCCAGTTAATTCCTTATCCACCCATCCATCAGATCTATACCTCTCCATTTTGGAGACAAGGATGCCAAACAGGACAGTGTCAAATGTTTTGCACAAATTCAGGAAGATGACATCCTTACCCATAGATGCTGTAACCCCATCATAGAAGGCCACCACATTTATCAGACATATTCTATTGCTAAGGTTACTAGAGATAAGCAAGCAAAATACAGGAAAAATTTAATCCTATAAAAATGTTTATGTTAGGTGCTGAAATGCAGTTAAAGTAGTTTGGAACCCAGCTTCTGTAATATAACCCTTACAAAGAAAAAGTCAAGCCTCCGTTCTTGACTGCCTTGTCAATGGATTTATATTATGCATAGGTCTTCACCTTATGATTGCTCTACATAAGATTAATCAGTCTTATTTTTTATAGATGTTCTGTTTATTTCTAAGTGTTTATAATAGGGAAAATATTGGCTGATGTCTGGTGTAAAACAGCTATTCAGCATTAAACTCGTCCCACATGCAGATATATCACTTTATGTTATAAAATGTATTGGCACATGGAGTTAACACTTAAAAGCAATTTTATATGGACTATCCATGTATTTATCTGCCTGTTTTAAGTGGGTTTTTCACATTACATTTTTAAATAGATATCAAATATACACCTAAGAACATAATTAGCATATGGGTTATAACACACTTTATCTGAACAAGCAACATTTTGTTTGTACAACCAAAAAGCAGCTCAGCTTCAGAAGGATGAATGAGTTCCTTTCAAAATGCAGCACTTAGAGAATGGTGAGGTTCACTGTAGCAAGAATTTTGTGCAGAGAAAAAAAAGGAGACAGTATCGTTGTTGTCTATTTCAGTTATTTTCAGTTATTTTCAGTACTGTGCTGTTTATTCTAGGTCTCTGTCTTTTCACATTTTGCCTATACCATGATTGAACTATATTAGAAAATGAACAAGGGCTTTTTCAGATACATATTCAGAATTCATATTATAGCTACTGGGATTTCATTACACTAGCAGAAGAAATGATAACTAAATTAATATAAAGATCTCTCCAGTATCAGTGCTATATTATTCTGGGCTATTATTTCTTCCTTTTTGCTGCTTATCTGGAATATTTGCATCACAATTGTTGAAAGTGTCTTTGGCTGTGCAACTCTCAACTATGAGCTGAGTTGTATCAATGGCAAGCCTCTCAGGCTGGAAGTACCTTCTATATTCATATTAATGGTTCTGCAATGTGCTGTGATCAAGCAAGGAAAAATGATAGGTATGGAAACACTATCTATTGTTGTCCTTTCCTTTCCATTTGAGGATGTCTAAAAGCCAGTGTTCCAAAATACCAGCTGAAACAAGAGTCAGTAGACTGAATATTGACTGCTCTGAGTACTGTGAACATGTGTGGGAGAAGAGATTTATAATAAAACCTTTTCCTAGTAGCAAATTATTGAAATGCCACATGATGAAACAGGGAAGACAAACCTATTGCTGCATATAATAAAGCTCCATCTGCCAACACTGACAGCATTTGTTATCTGTACCTTTCCCTTGCACAAGTGTTTCCCAGCAGCTTTGATAACATTTTTATTATTCTGTCCTTGCTACATTTTTCATAAGCAGTATTATTAGCTGTTTTTTTAACAAGGAAAACATGAGGTTCACAGACATTGTGCATAAACTTAGTAAGCATATTTATACATATATATATGTCTTGGAAAATCATTATGTCACACAGCATTTACAGAGGAGGTACACATGCTTAGCACCTATTCTGTCCCACTTACAGATGGAAGGCTTTCACTTAAAAGGTGTCATTTTTCTTTGCAAGCATACAAACTGCAGTATAGTTTATAGAAGTTCAAATAGTCAGGATGGACACTGTCTTTATACAACTATGTAGGTATGAATGCTGAAACCAGCACAAATTCGTTTTACTGCCTTACTTATTGCTGCTCAGTCATCTCTCAAAGTGACAACCCTTCCATGGCTTGTACCATATTCTGCCTCTAGGGACAAGAACAAAAATATTTGTCCCAGAAAATGCTGCCCTGCCTTCAGCTGGCTCCCTTTTCCAATCACAACTTGGGTTTTTTTCATAGCATATTATTACCAAAACTCCTTGGTTATTACTAACAGCTCTTATTACCAACAGTCCTTGGCTGGCTCCACAGCCATCCAACTAGCAGTGTTTGAGACTTTCACTTTAGCTGCTTATCTTCTAGGCTGCCACGTTCAGGTCCCGTCAAGTCTCAAGCACCTCCCCGGATGGAGATTCCACAGCATCCTTGGGCAACCTGTTCTGGTGTTTAAGCACCCTCATGTTCTGGATCCAGCTTCTCTGTATCTTCTGATCAGATACATCAGCTCTCCAAGCCTTTCTTCACATATTCTGTCCAGACCCCTAATAACTTTGGCAGGTCTCCTCTGGACTCTCTCTTTTTTGTGCTGGAGTTGTCCAGTCTCGACAAAACTCTCCAGATGAGGTCTTTCAGGTGCCAAACTGGAGTGAAAGATCACTCCTCTAGACCTGCTGGCTCCATCTTTAATTATCACACCCCAGATGCAAGGCTTTCCATTTCTTTTTGTTCAAGTCCAGTCTATTTCTTCAGTCTGTCCTGGTCCCTCTAAGTAGCAGCCCTGTCCTCCAGCATGTTGACTGCCCTCCCCTCCCCAGTTTGGTGTCATCTGCAAACATCCTAAGAATGTCACTGTCCCATCACTTATGTCTTTAATGAAAACCTAAACAGTACTGGTCTCAGTACTGATTTCTGACTGAAGGTTGCTTCTGATTTCTGAATATTGTCTAAGCTTTACCAGTGATAACAACAGTGACCAAGGCCAGATGCCATGTCTGTTTTCCAAACCACCTTTAACTTCCACTTATCCAGCCATTGTCTCAATAATTTGGTGATAAAGAGATGAAGCCAACTGCTAAAGCCAAGGCATTCAGCATCCACTGGTCTTCCTTTGCCCACAGATCCAGACACACTGTTAGGTGAGTCAGGCTTGATTTGTCCCCAGTAAACACATTGGCTGTTTCATTTCACCTTCTTGTCCCTGAGGTGTGTAGAGAAAGCTTGTATTTTGGTCCACAGTCTTCCTGGAGATTGAATGTAGGCTGACTGAGGTTGTCTGGATTCCCCCTTATTTAATATATTTAATAAAGTCAATATCCATAATATTTTGGTATGGTTATCTTTAACTTCTGAGCAGTATTAAAATGTATGTGTTCTCATCTGCAACATTTGTAATAAAGATATGTTCTATAGAAGAGATAAATTAGTCGTAATGAAAACCTTAATTCTTTCTCTTAGATACTTTTCTTCAGACTGTCCATATCCATCTACACTATGATAGTTTTGCTCACCTTCAAGAAAGTCCTTTAGAAGGTCGAATTGTATCCTGAACTCTAAATTCAACTGATAAATACATGTATCAAAATAGCAGTGAAAAGTTGCCTTTCAGATATAGAATTACAGAATCACAGAACATTACTGGTTAGAAGGGACCTTACAGACCATGTAGTCTCACCTCCCCCTATCATGGGTAGGGACACTTCCACTTGACCAGGTTATTCTGGCCTTGAATACTACCAGGGATGGGGCATCCACAGCCACCCTGGGGAAGATGTTCTGGTATATCACCATACTCGCACTGAAGAATTTCTTCCTAATAGCCGAATTAAATTTCTCCTCTTTCAGTTTGTATGCATTACTCCTCATCCTATCACTACACCTCCTGACAAAGAATACCTTTCCAGCTTCCTTGTGGGCTCCCTTCAGATACTGGAATGTTGCTATGAGCTCTCCATGCAACTATCTCATATCCAGGCTATCATGCTATCATGATTTAATCAACAGTATAAGAGGAAATGAGAAATACAAAAATTAAATACTGTCGCCTAATTTTTTTTTTTTATTTCCTCCATCTGAGGCAGCTGATTTCTCTCTCTAGAAAAAGGAAGATGGGAAAGAAAACTGTTAACATTTCCCCTTCCTCTGCCTCAGGAGAATTTTCTAAGATGGAGCTGGCAACTTATGCTGCATTTTTTCCTGATCTTCTTTCTTGGTTATAAATTAATGTCAGAATGTTACATATTTTAATGATATATAAAAATAACTCAGGAGTATTTTACTATCTAAGATTAAAAGAAACAGCTATGCAGTAGCTAAGAATTATTGCATGTCTCATAAGCTTAACAGCTAAGAGAAAAAAAAACATCTTTTTTCAAAACTTTTATCCTAAATTAAAAAAAAAAACAAAAACAACTAGTATGCTTTAATGGAACTGGATGACCTTTAAAGTCAGTTTTTACTTTCCAAAGCAAAACATTCTGTGATTCTATAGAATGCCTTTCCAACATAAAATAGCTTCTTACTCTCTCACTCCTTCACTGCTATGCTTTTAATATCCAGTATTCAAAATCTCTAACAATGAGTAGCTGCTCAAAGAACTGTCTTTTCTTCAGACAGGATTCTGGGAAGTCTGTGATAATGGTACGTTTCCCCATTTTCTGTGATCACCTTCCACATACACTTTTTTACGATAGTAATGCAAAATAAAAGCACTGGAGATCATGACAGCAAAGTCCTGAAGATGCAGAAAACATGTTGAATATTTTGCTCTTATATTTAATCCCTAGTAAAAGTATAAAATTGTCATAGGTAGATGTCAAACCAGATACATAACCCCAAAAATCATCATCAGAGCTTAGAAAAGTAAAGCTGTGTGAATCACCGAAGAATGGAGAGGTAGAAGACCATACTTATACTTCACTCCCAATAAACTTGAAATTAAGATTTTCAGCTTCTTTACTTTTAGAACAACTATGTTTCTGGGGTCCACATGAACCTCTGCTCTACCCTGGTACTTACACTCTCAATCTCTAACTCTCTGAAGGGCAGTTGTTCTAAGGGAACGCTAAATTGCATCAGATTACAAGAGAATTTTTGTTTAGAGCTTTAGCTATGATCTTCAGATAAGTGGTATTATCAGAAGAGAAAGAAAATATGAAAGTGTTCAAATGACTTGGTTCTTGACAGTGATTAGACCATTTGGTGTAGTTCCTAGTTGCTATATACAGGGGATGACCCCCTTGCTCAGAATTTGAAAATAACCCCATATCTACACATTTTCTTTTGTTAAAATTTATTTCCCCACCTGTAATATTTGGGGGTTACACTTGATATTTGTATTTCCTGTCATCTTTCCATCATTGTGGCTTTTTTTTTCTAAAATGGGTGATAATAGGATATTTACAAGAAAAAATAGTTATAATTAAAAGCAAAATATGTCAAAAGAATTTTGTAACACAGTGAAATATTTCAAATCTGGTTCAATAAGCTGATTAATGTTGCACATTATTATTCCAAGGACAAATCTTCAACATTTTATTGAAAAATAATTTATATAAGGCATTAGGAAGAAATGTAGTAAAGTCATTTAATTATTTCTCTAGTTCTCAGTAAATAGTAAGAAGCTGTCGTTTTAATTAAATTAAATGCATGATTTTTTTAGAAACCTTTTATGAAGAAAGAATTATGCAAATAAAACTTTAAAACATTCCCAGAATCTTTCAAACATGTGCATGGTAGAACTAATACCTTTGTTATGATATTCAGAATCTAAATAAACAATTAATTTATGTTTTTATCCCACATGATTTAACAGTATGAAATGATATGAAGGATTTAACTGAAAATTTTGAACTAGGAAAATTATTATACTCTCAGAAAGGAAAAAGTATTCATCAACTTAATTGACCAACTTACTGTTTGCATAGGGAGCTAATTGATTCTTAAATGTACATCCTCTCCTAAGCCCATCTGCAAATCCACCACCCAAGTGAAAATACCAACAAAGTGAGGGAGTTTGCACAGAGCTGTAGTCATTAAGTGACTGTGAGCAGATCCTATGTAAATATCTTATATTTGTATTGCTAAAATTACTTTCCAATTATTATTATTAAATTTTAATAATATATATATTTATTATTATTTTTATTATTATTATTAAATACCAATTGTTAGTTGCACATCATCTTCAACAGAAATACTGTAGTCTCTCCAAATTACTTTCTGTGCTGTTCCTGAGCATTCAACACATTGAATTTCTGCTTTGACACAGATAAGTATTTTCACCTGCCATAATCATCTTCTACTGCCAGTGGAAAAGGTTCAATGATATCAATACCATACTATGTTTGGAGTGGGAAGTGTTGGAGTCTGAGACACAGAGTGTGTGCAATTGTTTCTGATACTTAACTCTAAAATCCAGAAAAACACTGAAATTCATACAACATGAAATTCATGAGCATGTTTTCATGGTGATTCATGAAAATAACTGTTAAAGTTAGATAGAAAAAGCTAAAAGTGTGAGTGTGTAAATCAGAGAGTTTTTTTAAGTCACTGGGTGAAAAAGTTAGAGTTTTAAATAATTTAGAAAGCAGAAGACAAGATGGAGGATTTAGAATGTTGTTTCTTTTCCTTCTTCTTTCTTCTCTGTGTTCTTCTAGGGGTTTTTGGGTAATAGTAAGTGATTGGATAGAAAATACCACAGTGCAGCACACAGGTGATGGGTCATTGGGTCATTAAGAAAAATAATATACATGTCTATTGTTAATTGGATAAGAATGAGTATAAAGATAAAAGAACTGCATAGTTCAGGGGCATTTTGGCTTTCAAAGCCAAACTGAGCCACAAAGTGAGCCACAAGGCCATTCTGCACCATCAGAAAGAAATGAGCCAGGTTACAGTGAACTGATCTTGTGCAGAAAGTCTGAAGAGACCAGACAGGTTTTGTGATAACATCCTGTTAAACACGAGAAATAAGATTCTAATGAGCTTGGGAGTTTTCTTCAAACCCAGAGAACTGAGATAAGCAGGACTCCCCGTGAGGGAGTATCCCAAAGGAGCTCAACCCAAAAGGGACTGAGAAATCCAGGAGTAAAGAAAAGTACAGAAGAAGTGCAGCAAAATCAAGAGAGAGGAAAAAGAAACAAAAAAATTTTTAGAAAAGTTACAGGAAGACTAAATCCAAGGCTGCTCTTGCCTGTGTTCTGGAAGATGGATATATCTGTGCTCACAAGTTTCTCCCACCCAGATGGAAACCCTATCTTTTGACTACAAGCAATGATTGGCTAGGAAAAATCACAGTAATTCACTGTGGTTAATTCTTTATAGTAAATAAAAGGTAGTTCACTCTTACCAGAGCAAATGTCCAGCATGCTTGCTGAACATCCAGCTTCAAGTGTTGGTCTTCCTTTTATTTTTGAAAAAAAGAAAAAATGTTTTCATTTTACACTAAAAGAACTTTCAACAAAGAGTATTATTTTATTCTCTATATTCTTCAGTGTACTGATGTGGTACTTAATTGACTAGTTGGTAAGCAGTTCAAATTCTAGGAATAGGTTAGTAACATTTTTTCAGTTATTCTATTACATAGTTACTATTACATAGTATTGGCATGTTCTGCATGAATTATTGAACTAATTACATTTCCCCTCATAAAAGAGTATGTATGATTAATAAACAATAAGATCTGAGTGACATTTTGCAAAAATGATAGGAATGAGTGATATTGCCCCTGCAGGGGTCTAAGGCTAATGTGAAAGTTCAGAAGGGACAGACCTCCCTAAAAATAAGTTATATAATTCTAGGAATCATTCCCAATTTTTTAATGTGGTTATATGAATTATGCAATGTAGTATTACATTATTTATATTCTGTACAATGCAAAAAGTATCTATTATGGTATTCTTCCCTTCTGGTTATCAGATTAGTTAAACCCCAATTTTGGTTTGATGAAAGGGAGATTTTCAGAGAAGAGAGGCAATAATTTAATGAATGTTCTTTAGCAGGCCTTGGTGATTTTTATGATGCCTCCTTCCTTTATTATTCATTAATCAGTCAGACATGAATTCTGATTCCCACATGAATTTTTTATTTATTGTTTCTGCTCCCTAATATGAAGACTGAAAATTTTAATAAGATAATAATGAATAGTAGATGGGAAATACTGAATAATACATTAGTGGTTAAAAAGCAAAAATCTCATAAAAATGCGTAATAAAACTTAAAATTTGGGAAATCACAACTTTTTTTCCTGATATAGTAGCTGTGCTAGCATTCAGTATTGCTTCTTTCAGAGCATTCACCCTGGTAAGAGTTCAAAAAGAGGGAAGAGTATTGCAAGCTAGGTAGAAGATGATAGAATTTCTTTTAAAAAGAAAATTAAAACATTTACAATCCCTTCAAGTGGATTTCAACACCTTTGTATGGGAGTTCACTTCATATATAATATTTTTTTTCCCTCAGTGTTCCTACAAGGTGTCTTAATTCAGGTGGTATGTACATAAAACATTGCTTTGTTTCTCTGGAAAACAGTTTCAAGGACACACTTAGAACTACAGGATGAGTTATTTCTATGTCAGTCTTAGTTCTGTACTTCTCCAGTGTAGTATACCCTTTAAAAAATTGCTTTCATCTGTGAGAGCCAGGGAAATCATAAAGTTTAAACAGTGAAACTCAAACTTCTTCCCTTTTGGAAAATTCTGTAGTGATGAACTACAGACACACAAGAAAAAGGGGGGGAAAAAAAGAAAGTATCTTTGCATTACACATTAAATTTGTGAAAATTTAATTCCATAATAAAACCTATCTTCAAAAATATTAAACTTCTAAGAAGCCTTTAATCTGCTAAGAAAATATGGAAAATATCTCAAACCTAAATATGACATAGTGAAAGTAAAGAAGGAGAGAATTTTTTTTTCCCAATGTTTCCCATAAAAATATACTGTCAAGCATCAAAAGTCTTAAGGGCAGCTACTCTGACAATTATTGAAAAGCAAGTGGTAGGTGCAAGAGGCACTGGAGAGGTTCAGTGAAACACTCTGTTGGCATATTTCATGTGATTAATAAAGAATATTCTCACGATTAATAAAGAACATTGGAGAATGAAAACCTGTTCATATCTATAACAAATTATGTGTTTTGAAAGTTTCTCCAATTGGGAGACTGCAACTAGCATTCTTTCTTATCCAAACAATATATTAAATTATCTCATAATTATATAATTACATATTTCTTGTCTGCTATGCTTCTTTAGATATTATTGTCACTTGTTCCCCAAGGGTAGCTCAGATATTTCAGCGTATCCTATAAACAATCCTGAGCTCAAAACAAAGTAGAAAAATATTGGATTAAATGCAATTTAATATAATTATAAATAAACAAAGGCTGCACTTTAATAGAAGTAATAGAGTCACAGTTTCACAGTCTCTTACTTGAAAAATTATATTTTTTCATTTAAAACAACATGCCTTATGCCCAGTGAAAAACAACTTTCTCACTCATCTTCATTCTGCTTCAGATGTTAAAGATTCAACATATTTTTTTCCAACGATTAGCATTTTAAGCAACACTAAAATTAGATTCATTCTGAAAAAAAAATCATATGCCTTGGAAAATTATTATGTTAAATTTAGCTATGAATTAAGAGAAAGAAACCAAACAAACAAACAAAAACTCCACAGAAGGCAGAAGTATTGATGGAATCTCTAGGGTGTGAATAGATTTAAAACCAAAGACAAATATACAACATAATATAGCTCCATCAAAAATTATGCAATTTGGTAAAAAACATTCATAATCAGAATGATTATGACAAGTCTCATTCCCTTCACCCCAAAGAGAACTTTTTTAGCCACAGAATTTAGTGCAACACGTTCATCAATGTTAAAATATTTACATTCGTTTATATTTTAAAAATCAGTACCAGTGACAATATATGTAATACTAGGATTAATGTTTCCTAGCAATGTTTCAGAGTATTTGTCTTAACTTCAGGAATGTCTGAAATGCACTGCCTTGACAGAACAAAAAATGTTCAAAAGGAAAACTTAATTACAGGCTCTGTTTTTTTCTATTTTTTGCAAAAAGCATTTATTTTGTTTTAATGTTTTATTTATTTATTTTAATGTTTATGTTATGTTACTTTATGGTTTCCTCTAGCATGTGTAGCCCTCATCTTTGATTGTAAGACAAATCCTAATCATTCATAATCATAATCATAAATCATAATCAAAATATGACTCTTATACATTGTGGCATGAACTGCACAAATTTTCAGCAAATGTAAAGACTACTGTTTCATTAAAATGCAAAAAGTATTCCTGATATTTGTATAAAATGCATAATCCACTCAGGATAATCACATTTTACTTTACTTCAGTCATGTACTTTTTTGAGAAAACAGTTTTCACCCACAGCTTCCCCAAGCAACTTCCCTGCTATCATATGGGTCCAGAGAGACTTTCAAATCCTCAGACACCAACTACATGTACTGTGATTCATCTGTCCTCTCTTTTTCATAACCCTCTCACAGCCAAAAAGCTGTTTCACAGGCTGTGAATATTAATGACAGTATTTTTTCCCTTGGTAGATGAGCAAGTACTAGGAAGTGCAGGACAATCAAATCAATTTAGTACCCTCAAATTTACGAAAAATACAGCTTTGTCACAGAAGTAAAGATGTAGTTTGAGCTGACAAAAACTCTCTTAGCCATTTACAAATCTAGGACTTGCTAACTTGCAACATCTCCAAGGATGTGTTAGCTCCTCAAAATCTAAATTCTGCTCTATCCATGTTTGCATTTAGAAGGGGAGGAAATGCCTTACTGCATGTTCTCGAAGATCAAATCTGTTATTTATAAACAGAGGATCACAAGTTTTTATACATAGTTTCTACTTCTTTAAACATAAATCCAACTCCAGATGAGTACACACAAGTAGCTCAGCAAAAGAAGATGAGCATGTATTTATTCATAACAGAACTGGGAAAGCTGTGAAAAGTGCTATACAAAACTGTATACTGGACATTGCCTAATATAGGTAATGAATGTTTGGATAGAGCTTTAGACTCATGATGACTTTGCCAGCACCTGCAGCATAAGATTTTGCTCATCACCCCACATGCTGCCCCACTTGCATTGTTATCTGTGTATATTCCTGGTTTCTGATTGCCCTGACTGTTTCCCCCTTAAGCTGTTTTTGTTTAGAGGTTGCTGGGAAAGGGTGTGCAGTTTAGAACGAAAGAGCATACCTTTGGAGAGCTTGAATAGTTGCCTACTTGTACTGACCAATCAAGTAAAAAAATTTATGGTACATACATACATACCTATATATATATATATATATATATAAATTTTAAAGTTTTATATATGTTTCTAAAAACATGTATAAACCATTCTGGAATAAGTAAATAAGTCTAAGGCAACAGGAAAGAAGAGGACTCCCACAGAATGTAAAGAAGGTGGTAACATGCTGCTTTGTTGAATAAAACCCAAGTTGCTTCCTAAATAGAATGAAGAAATGCATCTATGTGAGAAACAAAAAGTGAGAAAGAAATTATTTAATGCTTCAGAATAGCATTTTGGGTTTTGTGATTACATGAGTAAGGGCAAATGAAGGTTTTCTTTTCCAAATTCTATTTTCTGGTGGTTTGGTTTTGTTTTTTGGTTTTTGGGTTTTTTTGCACTTTATGTAGATTTCAAAAGTTCAGAAATTTACCTTTTTTCTTTAAAAAAAAGAACATTGGTTAATACTTGCCATTACTTCATGGAAATAGAACTCAGTCATTTCAGTGTTTTGCAAGACCACATTAAAGTTCTTTTGGAGGTCCCAGGTTGAGCGTAATTTGCAGATCCAGACAGTTCAGTGATGTGTAGGCAATGAAACCTATTGCAGAAGCAGGCAGTAGGGCTTGTTAATTACTACCTAGGCTCAGAAGCCCTCTGTTATTGCCCATGGAGAATATTGCTCTCAAAGAGCTTCCTTTTATGTTTTCCAGCTGGGAAAGATAGTTTGCCCTTTACATGGAAAAAAACCCTGGCATCCAGAGCCTGAAGACCGCATTGTCTATTTTAAGGGTTTAGCAAACCACCTGCACAGTACCTGATACCTTCACTCAGTTTCTAAAGTAAAAAGCTATTCCTGATCTCCCCTGTGGGAAACAATTTCTTCACAGTCAAAATCTGTATTTTGTCAGTATTATCCAGACAGGCAATTTTCACATTATTTCCATATCTATTTCATGCAGTAGTTCATGTATTACTACTCTGCTCAGAATATATAGAGCTGTTTTATGTGATCACCAAATATATTTATTATCGTTGTTTTCAGAAATATCATAACAACTTCCCTTTGAAATATAGAAAAAGCATTGAAATTAGAAATCTAAGAAGGAAATACATAATTAAAATGTCAGCAATGACATATCTTTTAGAAAAATAGCATAAATCTTGTTTTTACAAACATATCATTACATTTCAGTGGTAGCTAGTTTTCCCAGGAGTAGCTGCATAATTAGAAAAATTTGCTGCACACATATAAAAATAACTTTTGTAGGTAAATTCCCTCAACAGGATTTATTTTAATAAAAGAATCAAACTAAAAATAAACACTTCCATTTTATGGCACAATTACTACCGGTGACATATTACTGCAGTGAACTCTCTGATTTCCTTTTAGTCTAACAGCATATTTCACTGCCTGCCCCTTCTGTTGAGTACACCCAGTAAAAGAAAAAATTCTCATTGTTTGTTACTATTCATTCATTTGGATTTTTAATTACATTAAGATGGTCTTAAATTATGAAAATGAGTAAAGTGGAGCTCAGGGAGAGATGGTTTCTATGGAGGAAATGCAGGAGTAGCTTTGTATGTTCTAGCACCTGCAGACATACTCCTGTTCTGCCTGTTTTCAGTACGACCTTCCTTGAGATCTCATCAGGAAGCCAACATCTGTGTTAGCACAATGCTGTGCTCAAGTCAATGTGCCTTGAGAAGAGGTACCAGCATGAGCTTCTCTGTAATCAATAGGGTGACAGCATTACATCGGTTCTAGGGTTTCATCAAATCTCTTTCAGCTGACAGTAGAACTATTATGTCTTTGTAACTGTGTTCATAGGGCACCACTATTATCTTTGGTTCTGGAAGTATAATCTTCTCCAACAGCGTGCCTTTTATGTTCTCTTATTCCAATATATCTCTTGTATCCCTGAGAGTGTATCTGTGTTTGTTTGGGGTTTTTCTTCCAATAGCTACCTGATGAACAATTCTTATAAGTTTTACTTCAGATGCAGTTGTCAGAGACTGTCACTAAGGCTCCCTACAGAAGATATCATGCTGGGGCTATACTGGAAATTCCAAAAGTATCCAACTCTTCTACAGATTTTCCTGATAGAGCAGCCTGAATATCATTACTGCCAAATGTTGTCCTCTGTCCTTTCCCTCTTGTTCTGGGACACTGCCTTCTATGAAGGCTTGCAAATGTTTATCTCTGGAGGATGGATGATACAGGGCCTGTTTTTAGATGAAGCTGTCACATGAATGGTGAGGTGAGCCAATCATTCTACCTGACTGCAGCACCTCCTGGGCCAAACAGTGGGATTACCCTCTTATACAGGGATGTCAGGCAGATGGACTTGGCTCCCTTAAAACATTGAAACTTCTCCCTGAATTTGAAGCAGTAGCATAACTGCTAAATATGAATTTTAGTGTCGCCTAATATAGAAATTAATCCTAATTTTAAGGGTTAGAACCAACAAGGGATGTTCTCTTACTAAATGTTACAGAATGCAAAGCTTCCTTTGATAAGTACCTGCACTGCCTGCTTTATCACTTCTAGATCTTCAACAGAAATTAAGCATGAAAGATTTCCAACCATAGGAGGGCATTTCTCATACTTTTCTCATGAGAAAAGACTTCAGATAAAACTGGGGCCTCTTTACATTGCATTGTCAATTTTTAACAATAACTACTATAGCATTACATTATAAATTACAGAGGCTTTTATGGCACACCTTATGCTTTAAAGACTGTATTCTGTCAGAATCAGATTAATAGAGTTGTATGGCATAGCATGGTATAAACACTTGAGATTTATGAGCAATTGACATATCACTATATTTTTCTTCCAAATATACTCACTAATAAAATTGAACACTAGAGATGAAAAAACTTTGTGATTATTTTCATTGACTAATAGATTCTGAAACTAATGTAATATCTTTTAGCATTAAAATATAAAACTGCTTCTGGTTAGTGAAATGTGTGAAAATGACTGTTTGTGAGAGCTACTTTTCTTCTGTTGCATTACAGGAATGTGTTTTCATGAAATATAGAAAATGAGGGCTCACTTGTTACACTCTCTGTCCAGCAATTCTAAAACATTATAACTTTATCCTCTGTCCTAAATCCAGTCTGAATACTTGCTTTCTGTACTATGGAGATTCATGTGGAACCGGTACCTGAATGGCACAGTTTCATCAATTACATAGCACAGGATGTAAGGATGAAGATAAACACTGAGTTTTTTGAATATCTCATTACACACTAGCAATAGTCAAATATTCCTCTGTGCCCTGGAAATTTACATATTTTATCTGTAAACAGCTAAATGTCTTGTTAGTGGCCTTTTCTCATTCAGTTGTAGAGATGTGATTTCTTAGGTTGACCGTGACCACAAATGAGATCTAGATCACCAAAGTAGTCCATGAAGCAACAGCAGCAGCAATGAATCCTGTTTCGCTCACAAACAGGAAAGGAGAGCAGCTTGGGAAGGAGTGGCCAAGGGAGGGCTGTATATCATATGTAAAATATGGTAATGGAAAATTACAAGGGACATAGAAGGCATCTGTGAGTGCAAGCAGGAGTGACATAATTTGCATTATAGGCTGCAGAGTTGTCCTTGTTTAAGGACCAGGTGCCTGAGAACACTGTAGAAATGAAACAATTTGAGAGAGGTGATGATCCTGTATTTACAGTACGGGTTAACACATAAGTACAGGAACAGGTGTGAGGAGGACTGAGAGCAGAAAGGGCAGCTCTCCTTCCTTCCTAATCCCCAGTGCATTACTGGGGCTGCGTGTGGAGAACAAAAATAATGCAGACACGCTCTTGACTACTGCACACAGCTCTGCAGATCTGCCCTGGCTGACATTATCTCTTTTCAATAAACTCTAGTTTGTTGCTACACAACAAAGAATGAAAGAACATTACTGAGGGATAATTAAATGAAGCATGATCCCATTCTTTATGGGATCCCTGAACAGGGCTGCTTTACTTATGGCACATCAGTAAACTCTTTGTTTTTCCCTTGTATTTTAAGAAATAACTAAACTTTAACTTGTTACAGAAGTGTATTCTTTTATGTGGTTAACACATTTGTCCTTAATGCATCCACTGGATATATTCTATAAATGAATGGAGTTTGGGGAGATTAGTAGTGAAGGAAGAATAATTAATAAGGGGGTTCATCTAGCTTTGTACTTTAGAGCAGGAGCCTGATTCTGAAAGTATTTACTGGAAAAGATGAGCAAATCAACAGACAGGGAAGAGAGGAAAAAGTCTGTAGAAGATTCCTATTAGTTTTGAAATGAAGAACTAGAATTGCAGTAGAAATAGATGTCAATGTACAGATCAATTGTCTGGGATATAAAAGTGTTTACAGTGGCCTCTGTGAACTGAAGACTGACCCCAGCATTCAAAGCAAAGATAGCTTTAAGTTTTAATTTTTCTGATTTTTGCTTTTTCACTAGAGAAAAATGCAAGTTTTGACTTAATAAATTGACACCAATGCAATATGTGAAATTTTTACGAAAGAAACTGGAAGAATAATGAAAAGTAAAAACCAGATCCTAGGAAGCAAAAATAAATTAACTGTAAGGAGGAAGCTTTCAGGAATTCTCTGATCCTGGGAGAAGAATCAGGAATTTTCTGCAGCAACATTCACACTGGAAAACCTTCACCGAAGAGGTTGTATGATGACACAACTAACTATGATGAGCTACAGAATTCAGAAACACTGGCAAAAGGAATATTCTTCAGGCTTATACCTGAAGTGCTACTGCTCTTTAAAGAAAATAAAAAAATACAGGTGTCAGAGGAACCTAGGACAGACATAATGGAATCTCTGAAATGTAGCTGAAAAATAAGCACAGCACCTACTTGTAGTGGTTTAGATTTGCTAATTTCGTTTTCCCGGCCAATGCACCAAATAAATGTCATGGTTTTAAGGCAGTAACTAAAAAAATTACTAGAAAACTTACTTATTTCTTGCTGTGAGATATGGATTAGAACAAGAGCAAAACAGGCTTAAAACTTAAAAGGAATAAAGAAAGTTTATTAACAAAACTACAAGAATAAAAACACCAGAATAAACCTCCAGAAAACCCTTTTATCCCTCACTACCCACCATTCCCTTGTTCACCTGACAACATAGAGACAAAAAACTTTGGAACTTTGGAGTTTAAAACAGTCCCAATTCTTGCTAGAGTCTTTTCATCAGCCTTTGTAGAGAAACAGAAGTCTTCTTCTGCTAATCTATGGAGCTTCTCACAAGAAATCTATTTCTGTTACAGTTTTCTATTTTTCTGATGCCAGCTGCCCGGAAATCTGCCATCAGTTCACTCCTCCCATTTCACATCACTCTGAGGTGTGTTATGGGTCATGAGTCTAGGGATGTCATTTTTTAAGGATGAGTTATTCAAAGGCAAAAGTTCTCTTCATCTGTCTCTGTAAGCTTTTCTGGAAAACAGTTTTCTCATTGCCCTCAAGACCTCAAATCTTCACTCCACTCTGTTCCAGCACCTCACTGTATCACAATTACTCTCCCTTTTGCTCAAAATCCACACCCTGAACACTCCATTCCTCCCAATATACTCTGTCATTAATTAAAGCAGTTTTTTTTTCAAACCACTATTGTCCATCTCCATAGCTTTAACAGAAAAATATTTCAGCTTATAAAGCATCTCCTTATTCTCTTTTCCCCACCTAAAACTTAACTCTTTTCCTCACTGTCTTTGATGGTTTTATGATGTCTTCTTCATGTTGATTGTCTCTCTGGGAAAAAGGAATAATCTGTACGTTTTATCCAGGTAGTAAAAGAATTAAAGTCTTGGAAAAGATGCAACAGTTCATGGTGTCAGGTTTCAGTCCAGCAGCAGAAACTGAAAACTAAACCAGGCCGGACGGCTCCGTTTCTCCCTGCCCCCCACCCGCCCTCTGCAGCTTTGTCCGGCCTGGAGGAGGGCGGGAGGAGGCCAAGACAGAGCCTTGTTACCTTGTCAGAAGCCAGAAACACAAAGAGAGCAAGAGAGCTCTGGCTTTACATCTTAAGGGGGGGGTGTTCACAAGTTGATCTCACTTTTCAGTGGTCAAAACTGCTGTCAATTCTTAGAAATGACCGATAATTGGTCAGGAGGAAAGACTCCCATCAGTCACAAGCAGCTTCAACTTAGTTCCCAAAGCTATCTTAAAGGTAAAGTCACCCCATGACACTACTAAAACCTGATGTTTGTCCATGTAATATGTGTCAAGTTGCACTTTTGAGCTAGAAAAGTGGCAAAGCTTACCCTGGCTGCTTCAAGCAGTACTGCAGCTGCTCAGTTGTAATTAGCCAGGGCTGCGCTATTCTTTCTAGACTATACTACTCCTGTCTGCTTGGATCTGTAGTGTAATATTTTCTCCCAGTTTCAAGTGCTCTTGCTTATATAACTGCAGTGCAAATTATGATTTCAACAGCTGGTTGTACATCTTGACTGTATATGAAATGTCTAAGTCTTAACAAATCATATGTTATTGTTCTTATTTCTGAAGGTAAAATTGAGACCAGCTAAGTAAAATAAAAAGGGAGTACAAGAGAGAATTTTCTTTTCTTCCCTTTGCTCCCAGATTCTCCTTACTCTGTAAAGTTAAAATTCTGTTTCTGTTTAAGTGTACCTTTTATTAACTTTTCATTTTTTATAATTATTTAATATTCATACTGGCAAGAAATTAATTTATGAGGGCACCTGCAAAAAACCCTCACAGTTTTTCCTCATGTGAGTACACTCCTGGTCATTTTGCTATGATATCTTAAAAAAAAAAAAAGCTAAATACAGTAAAAATCATCTTTCACTAACTAATTCAGTTTGAGTCTCACTTAAAAACACCACACAGAACAATTTGCATATGAATCATTACTACAGTAACAGATTGAATGAACTTAATTAATGACCTCATTCAATCATAACTTCCCCAAAAGACCCCCATGAAACTCAGTTGATTTGGCCAAGATTGTAGAAATTGTCTTCAATTAAGATCCACGTATTAAAGTTGGGTTCTCAAAAGTGCTCAGCAATGTCTTGGCTCTTCAGCTGAAATCATCTGTAAAGCTTACAGTGATATAAATAAAACAGGTGTTCAGTCACTGCTTAAGAGCTGTTTGCAAATTCTACCGATGTGTCACTGTAATTTGGTCTGATTCTCTTGCCGTGAACTTTCTGCAGTAGAGCACACACAAAGGTTGCAAGCAGCCAAAGAGAGGACCAGCTTCAGGCAGTCAGCTCCTCCTTAGCACAGCAGCTTGCCAAGGGCGGGTGCCAAAAGGGCAACAGCTTTTCCCACTTGCCTCATCTATGCCAGAGCCTGGGAGAGGCAGCTGACTTCTGTCAGCTATGGGCAGACATCTTTTCATCCCAGAGCTTCATTTCCCCTTTCTCCCCCATTTTGTCTTCCTATGGCAAAAATGTGCTGGTCACAGGCCCAGAACTCTGCCTTCAGGACATGAGAGTTCAGCTGCTGGTGGCTGCAACAGCACATGTCAGGTACCAAAATAACCCTCTTCTAATTTATTTTTTTGTTTGTTTGTTTTGTTCATTTCTTTCCTGTTTCTACTATTCCAAGAATTTTTTTTTATTTCCTTAGTTGCTTGTAATTTTGGTAGTGTCTTTTAAAACTATTTTTTAAATGTTCATTTATTTTTTATCATAATATTCATTTAAACTCGGGCCAGGTTCATGCATCTGCAGCTTGGTATTATCCAGGGTTCTATGTTAGCCCCTTGTGAAGCATAATGACATGCTCACAATTTGATATATATAGTTAGAAGCTGCAAAAACAATTCTCTTAGGCATGATGATGGGAAGAATGCTGTTGACCCTACTTGTTAACAGATAGTTCTTAAATTATTTTTATTATTGGGCTTTTAGCAATTCAGGGAAAAGATTCTACTGGAAGAGGCTCAAGTAATTTTAGCTGAGAAGAATGCACAGTTAACTTTCAATAAAAGAGATAGTGTTGTATTTGTCCAAAGAGTATTGTGAAATATATACGATCAAGTAACTTCAAATTCAAATCCAACAATGGGCCAAATCTCAATTAGTAAATCTGAATATCTATTCTAGATCTGTAACCTTCAGTATTTCTCAAAGGAAAATAAAACATATATTCTGAAAAACTCCTTACAGACTCTGTCTAAAATAAGTATCAATGTATGTGTATTTCTGTTTTCATGAGTAAGATTTGTGACACCGGTCTTGAATATCATAATGCCTGATATCAGTACTTTTCTATATTATCCTTTTATTTCTCCTTTCAAGGGATGTAATTTTGCAGAATTGTTTTCCAGCTTGTCTTTGACTATTAAAAATGCAGAAGAGAAAAATAAATATTAAGAAAAAAAAAGTCAAATATTTGACTACTATCTGTCAAAATAGATTATTGTTTTTCCCCTCTTCTTTTAAGCTTTTTAAGGTTAGCACATTGCAAATACATTGGAAAAATTATGCATTGTGGGCTCTGATAATGCTGAGACTCTTTTCAACAAGCTTCCATCACAGGAAAAAAATGTTTTGCTTAAAATAAATTGTAATTCTATGGCAGAGGTTAGTCCTTAACCAATTATTTTCATGTCTTTAAATGAATCTTTAATTCATGTCCTTGTAATAAATTATGGAGCTCAATTATATTTTGTTAATTTTGTTTCTTCTTTAATACTTTGATCCTGATTAAGTCTTCATAAAATTGCAAAATTTTTTTCTATTTTGTAATGTTGCCTGACTGTCTGTGAAGTCTGCATATCCATTTAAACAGGAACTGCTGGGCCAGAGACAGAAGAGACTGCAAGGCTACAACGTCTAACTTGTATGAAGGAATCTAAATTTGTGTGAAGCATCTGCACTCCTTCTTCCAGAATCACCGATAGTGAGGCATCCATCCAAAGGAATTATATCCTATGTCACAAGCTCCAAACACCATGATATGCTGTAATCTTTTCAAAAACTGGGGAATAAATTGAAAGGCTAGAATGGTATCACTAAGAACTGTAGCTTTGCATCCATCCACACCCCTAAAGACACAAAATAAGGCTCCATCTTTTTCCATCTTTCCATGTTCCGAATGGAGCACAAACAGGAAAGTGGGTGTCCTTTACAAGGACCTATGTGCTTTGTGAGTTGACCCTGAATATCACCCACACAACTGCTCCCTCCTGCCAGTCCCCACCTCAACTAGCAGAGAGAATATGAAGACATAAAAGTGAGAAAAGATGTCAAAAAGCACTTTAATAGAGGACAAGAACAGTTTAAAGGGTGAAGAAAAGAGTAAAACAAAACAAGTTGGAAAAGCTATCAGTCAGCAACTTCCACAAATAGACCAATCCCCTTCCAGTCCACAAGCAATGAGTCCCTTTGAAGCCAGAAAAATCCACCTTCTCATTCTTCTTCCGAAGACTGACTAAATTTGTGTTTTCCTTCAGGAGACACAGTGACTGCTTATGTTTGACTCCACACAGCAGCTTTACTCTTCTTATGGATTTCCAGAAAACAACAGGATGCATCAGTAATCAGCACATATTGCTTTAAATCTGGTAATTTATGAAATGGCAGGGCCTCAAGGGAATGATTCACCTCCTCAGGTTATGCTCCAAAACTGCTGCCTCTGGCCAGTCCATGATCTCTTCCTGGATAGTTGTAGTTCTGTGCTTAAGCCTGCAGTGTGATCAGTGCTACCTGCTCAGTCTGTAGTTTTGGATACACATGTAGAAGGCACCCTTCCTTTGAACATCAAGCACAACAAAGGCAATCAAAATGCCCAGAAGATTTGTGCTTCCATGGCAGCTGCTCCTAAAGCAGCTTCAACTCTCCCTCATGCTCCAGGTATCTCCTCTGCCCTGGATACTTAACATTTTCAGCTCCAAACTCCTAGAGGTCAATCTTGAGTCTCTGGGTGTTTTCTGCCACAAGCTCTGGATGATGCCATCCTCCCCAGCTGTGATATACAGAAGGTTCTTCATGTCTGGTGCTTTATGGACTTGCCACAGGGCTACTGCACAAACCCTCTACTATTTGGCCTGTTCAAAGTCTTGTTTCTGCTTAGGATCTCAAATTAGTTCTTATTTTGGGTCACTAGGCAGAGTGGTCTCACAATCTGACTGTAATGTAGAATATGCATTCTCCAGAAACCCACAAAGCTTAGGATACTGTTTGGATTGAAATATAGTTGTTCTCTTATTGGTCTCATCCAGTGGCACGTCTTTACATCTCTACTGCCATTTCATACCCAAAAAATAGATATTCTGTGCAGATCCTTTTACCCCATATGGGGCTTTTAATGGTTAAATCAGCTTTAAAAATAATTTGGGTTGTTATTTGGCTTTTCTGAAACATTTCTTTTACTGCTTTCCCCACAAAATGACATCAATGACAGGTGATCAGGGCCTTTATGTATTGGGGGATGTTGAAAACTCTGACTTAAGGCCATGGGAAAAATCCCCTTAGTCATGGAGTGCAAAATATTACCCACACTGCCCTCTGAATAGTTGTGTGTAAATATTGCTAGCAAGTTCTATGGCTTCTTTGTTATTGGTTAACATTTGGTGCATTATTTTGCATATTCTTAATCCCCAGTTCTTATTGGTTCCTTGCTTTCAAACTCTGCCCTCAACCTACCTTATATAAATTACTGTCACACGCTGGACCCTGGCCTTTTTGGTGTTATACTTTTATACTGCTGTTAAGATTACATTTTTGTTGTTTTGGTATTAAAGTTTTGCTTTTTGAGTCACTAAATTGTGTCCATCCCTCATTTATGTTGTTCCAGTGTAGTTAGGATCAGCCCATGACAAATGGTAAGGCTGCTCTAGAAATTGGGCAGCTAGTTTCCAGCCTGTTCCAGCTATATTGAACATCTGTACAAATGAAGGCAAACTGAATTTAAAAAAAATTGGAAAAATACACAAGGAATATGAGTTGGGGCATAACACTGCCCCATCTCTCCATCACTTAGACCCCATTTCACATTAGAGCTCTAACATGTTCAATATGACAGCACTCAATGGACACTCAATGGTTTAATTCACACCATGAGAATCCACTGTTGGCTTTCACCAGATTTTACACTCATCAGATGGGGTTGCCAGAGACTGATCAGGTCTACTGTTCACTCCTTGGCTCTCCAGCTGACAAACCAGGTCATGGGGCCAGGGAGCCTTGGAAGGGGCAATATTGGCACTAGGACTCTGTCACAGTAGCAATTGGGATCTGCTGCTCCTCAGTAGGCATGACACCTGTACTATTTTGGATCCTTGAAGTCATTGCAAAGGACACAGCAGCCTTCAGGCCAGGCACAAGAGCGTGCTTCTGCCATGTGTTCCTTGTTAAGCTCATCTCAGCTTCCAACACAGTGACCTGTTGGGATCCTTCTGCCATTTCAGAAATCACAAGAGGTTCTTTCACCTGGTACCCTGATGGTGTTAAGGTACACAGTGCTTCACTTGTGCACTGAAGTCTTATATATCTGTGTTTCTGATGTGCAGGCTAACAAATCCAGAAGAAATGAGAAAAACCTAACTTCTTTGTCACAGAATAAAGGAGTATGATGATAAATTGCTCGGTTGTGGCTAACTGAAAATGTTGCAGATTTGGAACTCACAAACCAGACTGGAAGTTTCAAATTTAAATGAGGCTTCAGGTGGGGTTCAGGCAACACTGCCAGCAACCACTGTGTCAGTTCCATCCAAGTTCTACTCTGGATGTCATCTTTTAATATTCTTCCCCTCCTCCTTCCTTCTTTCTCTCTCTCTTTTCCTCTCTCTCATTATGTCCTTTCAGTTTATAGAGTTTACAACTTCTTACAGCTTCTTAAGTTTTGAATCTCCTGATATGTAAATTCCTTATGCTATTTATGGAATTTACAGCCTCTTCAATCTTAAAGCTAGAGAATTGGAACTTGTAAATTTTTATAAACTAGTGAGTATATTTCCCTATCCATATTTAGATATGCATTTATGCAGTTCAGATATTTTCTGCAGCTGCAGAAGGGAGAATTACAGAAATCTATCTGAAGTCTTCCATGTTTTGATTAGCTGATCACTGCAAATAAGGTCAGGTTGCAGATGAGATCCAATCTAGCCCCCTGTCTTCAAATTCTTATACTCTGTAACTTTCTCACAGTAAAATTACCTCAGAGATGTAGTAATTCATTCTTTATGGGAAAATTATGTCATGTAGACACCTGTGAGAGACTTATACAGAGGAAAAAGATACATTGCCTTAAGTTTTGTATTGACTACATAGCTGACTAGCTGGTACCTGTACTAAATTTGTTGATACATAGAAGGTCTGCTGCTACTAATATTTCCTAGGTTGATAAATGCTTCTGTTTTCTTGCCTGTTTGAATTTTTTCTTACATTAATATAAATCCTTTATTGCTTCTTACTGAGCTGTTTTTTGCTTTGGTATTGGTGTTTTGGTTTTTTTCCCTTTCTCTCAGCATTACTTCATATATAAAAGTAACTGGTTATGAGGGGGTGTCAAGTACCTTCTTTTTGAAATTATTATTTAAACAAAGCCATCAACTCTTCCAGTGGAAGTTTGTTCTGATCATTGAAAACAATTGCTCCAAAGAAAGAGGGAAAATATGTCAGTTTCAGTTTCCCTCTTATCAGTTTGAAAGTATGATTATTGTAGAAAAATAAGGGAGATGCACTAATAATGGCTAATGGCATATTTTATTTTGCTGATGAAGTTCAGTCCACAATGTGGCTTTTACACTTTTTAAAATTCTATTTTACTTCTCTAGAATCAGATAAAGAAAACTATGGATAAGCAAAAACAGGTCAGTCTATGTTCCATGCAGGGAAAGATGGATCAAAAAAGCACTTTTATTAGTAAAAGATCTACTTCCCAATATTCAAAATCTAGCAACGATTTTAAGTATAGATCTCCCTGCATTTGTTGATTTCAGTGTGCATCTACAGGGACTTATTGCTTTAACCATACTAATCAAATCTGGACTTCAGCAGCTGAATGATTTGAGGCAGAGTCAGTTAATTTCCAAGTCTGGAAGTCCAACAGGGGAGAAAGATGGAGTTAAGCTTAATGGTTACCTATTAACCTTGACTAATGCTTTACAGTAAAATCACAAATATACATTAGAGTAGCTTTTCTTCCCGCTGTCCTTGCAGTCTGAAACATAGATATAGTCTAAATCCCATTGACTTTCAGTACAATTCTCCTGAGTTCATTAGGTTTTGCTGACCTGAGCTAGACACTTCTATAGGAAAACTTTTTTTTTTTTTAAGAACAACTTTGGAAACCACTGGGGAAGTAAGGATAAAACTTCACGTGTTAAAAGTATAGAATCTATTTCACAGGAGACAAACTGGATGGACTATTGGCATATGATGAAAGAGTTCAGAAAAGATGACAGTTTCCTTATTTTAGACAAATACTTTATATTCCAGATCAACCTGTGCTATTAGGCAAAGCTATCAGATACTTCTGTTCTCTGCCTCTCAAAAAAAAGGTGCAACGCATTCAACATAAAAAAATAAAATATAATCTTACAGGGAATAATGGGGAAATAATTACAGTCAATGATATATTCACAAAATTAGAAACCTTTGAGTCCATGTGAAGACAAAATAAAAGATTGACTACAGCCTTTATTAGGGATGGAAAACCAGATAACCAGCTGGCAGCCAGAAAGGATAAAAATCACCTCTCTGATACCACACTGTTTTCAGAGCAATAATGTTGAACTGGTTATAAATGCTTCCAGAGAAATCATACAGGGGCTAACTGTATAATAAGCTAACTTTGTCCCAGTTAGACAGGTTGTTAGAAACAAATAATTGTTGATTTAGTAATACATTTAATTCTGTCTTAGTTTTCTATTTCACATATGTATGCATACACACCTCCCAATATTTCTGTGGGTACTTATAGAGGTCTTCAAAGCAAGCATTCAACAAAATCAGGATGTACAGACTTGAGAAGCCTTCAGCTATTCGAATAAGATGCTTTACAATTGTCTGTGTTCCATCTACATTTCTGTACATCATACATCCTTGATGTTTTGTAAGAATCTCTTTCTTACAAAAATATGATAAACATTTGCTGTTTAATTTTTCCTCATAATTCAATTCAGTGTTATGAATACATTCTTATTCTTTAGTGAGCATTTGTAAGTTCTTAAAACACAGCAGTTACAATAATTTTTGCTATGTTTAACCTAAGACACTCTATGATTTCTGTTGTAAATGTAGAAGCTTTAATGTTTACTTTTTTATTTAAAAAAATCTAATGGTTTAGAGAATTATTAAGAGTGGTAGAAGTCTGGGGAGAGGCAAGGTCCTAAACTTTCACAAATAATTTCTATCAATGTTTCTGCTCCATATTTTTTTAATTCACTAGCATTAATATTGTTTTAAAGCTAGGACCTATTCTTTCTGTAGCTCTAAAGCTACCTAGACAGTACTAACCCATTTTAAAGAAACTATTTTTCCTTTATGTAAATATTAAAGAGAAAATAAAAACATATAACTACATTAGCCTCCCATACTGCAGTACATACTGGTTTTCAAGTCCAAGAACAGGAGTAAAACATGATAAATTTTAAACATGTGCTTTAATTGCATATTGAAATTATTTGCCCTGACAGAAAATCTATAGTCAGAGTGGACACTTCCTCAGTGGAATTTTCAATTCCTTTTCTTCCCCAAGAAATAAATTCACTAAAATATCTGTTGTGGGATGTTTGAGTAGATGGTTTAATAGGGTTTGACAGCAATTCAATAGCTATATCTGGAAGGCCTGTTGTTTAAAATTATTTCTTGGTGTGTGACAAGAGATTAATTTAAAATTCATTTGAGAGGACAAAACTCAGTCCCACGTCAAGAGCTGAATTACTTCTTTTACTGTATTTCCTCCATAATTGCAGGTAGTCCATCAACATCTAAATCAATGTCAAAAGCAAGGTCAGAATAGTCACTGAAGTATTTATGGTAGTTTCCAATTGAAAATAGTGTAGAAAACATAAAAAATATACAAAAAAATAGATAATGTGAAAATTTCTACATTCTCCAATGTATTTTCTTAATGTGGATATCCTGAAATGTTGCTAAGGTAACATAGAATGCTAAATAGTGTAGATTAAGGCATATGACAAATGCATTTCTAAGATCTTTTTGCATCACTTAAAGATGGCTGTTGACTTCCAATTTGCATGACTTAGAGATACAACAACCTTGCCCAAGTTATTTTTCACTGGAATATGTTGACTCGGTCATTGGGACAACACTTTCCCCTTTTTATTTGTGGTTAGAAAGATTTTTTCCCCATGATGTAGGCTAGAGTGCTGTCTTGAGAGCTACTCTGTTCTATTGTTTCTTTTGTTACAGTCTCCTCTTCTTCCATTCCCATGTCTCTCTGCACAGTGCAATCTCAAACACCCTGTTTCCCACGTTATGGATATACTGCCATGTGACACACAGACCAACTGTGGCACATTATGCTCAGCTAACCCAGCACACCCAGAAAGTGACATGCTACCAAGCTGAAAGCGTTGGCCTTCACCAGTACATACATATTTATATAAGTACAAATACTTCAAAGAGAATAGAAAATCATAGAGAAAAACATTTTGATTATTCAATCCAGATTGCATTGTTGTTACGGTTGTGCACCTCTTTGCAGTGGGTGGGACACAATGCCCTGCAAGAGTTTCTGAAACACAAGGAGAGAATGAGTGTGTTTTGCCATAGGTATTGGTGTTCCATTTAAGAATGTGCATTCAAGTCAATAATGAATAATCAATAATAATCTGATTTGCACAGTAATTCTATTCACCTGCTTTGCTTGTCAGGAACACAGATCAAAACAGTGCTTGTCCAGGTTAAGAGACTATGCAGTGTCTGCATCAGGGTTCCAAATTCTAGAGTGTTTTTCTGAGCTGTGACATGTGAACTTGAAAACTGGATTTAACAGTTCATCTATAAAAATAGGTAAAGTAGTATTTTGTTTGTAGAATGTAACTTAAGTAAATTGGTTTTTTTTTTCCCCCAAAGTCTTGAAAAGTTAGTCTATTTTATAAGCTCTTATTTTTGTTTTTATTTTTTTTAAGACCAGAAGGGACAGGTATACTTCAACATTAGGAAAAAAATGAACCACTTCAAGTTCCAAAAACCTGAGCTTCTGCAAACTATATTCAAGCTGAAAACAAGAAAAAGGAAATTAAATAGGTTTCGCCATTTAAAGTTCTTAAAATAAAACAGTACATTTTGGTGCACTATATTCTGCATATTTCTCTTAGGTTCTAAAATGTCCACTTTTTCTCTGAAATCTTTGCTTGCTTCACTTGGAGGAATTGCCAAAAAATAAGAACCCCTTTAAAAATCTCCATAGATACCTCTGACAATTGATAAAAATTTACTCATCAGTCTCAGAATGAAAATTTCAGGAACAGAGTGGCAGAAATGTAGTTCTGAATGGATAGTGGTGAAGAAGAAGCAGCAATATTTCTTTGCCCTCTTACCTACTGATGATTTGAATGTGCAGCAGATTTTAATGATTGAGTTATTATAAAAATTATTAAATTCAGAATGCAATACAATGCCAAAAGAATTTTTCACATATAAATTTTATAATTTTTAAATATTTTTTGCATTTAATCTTTTTCTTCTAACTCAGTTTTTTAACTCGCTCGACAAGAGACTGTTATCCCACAGGCAGGACAAAATTGTCATTACAAAATGCTGTCATTCCATCGGCCATTGAATATAATTAAATGACTTTGAGTAAACACTTTTTGTCTAGTTCACTGCCCACCTGAGGCATCAGAGGGAACCACCACTGGCTTGGACAGGCATTGGATCAGGCAATTATTTTTTTATGATTTGCCTTTCCTGTATCTGATGGTGATGTACATTCAGTGTTGTAAAAAGTTTCAAAATCTATAGATGATAGCACAAAAAAGGTGGAATATTGAAAAGTAACCTAGGTGACAAGAGATAAAATGTCTATTTTCTGACACAAATTAATACTATCACCAAGAGTTAGAAATCAGTTGTGTGTCCCTGAAATAAATAACAAACTGTATTCAATGTACATATTTCTTTAGTTGTGATGAGTTTAAAAAGTCATGGGTAAGAGAATTCTAAAATTCTCATTTCAGCAGTCAAAAACTAATCATTTGTGCTTGGCTTGAAGAAACATGAGTTAACTCAATTCTTCTTGTATAATCAATTTCCAGTGCTGCCTTGAAATGTTCCCTGGGATGCTCATATATAGACTGCAAAACTGTTTTCTTATTTCTGAAATGCAGCCACTTCTCTTTTGGAAGGTGTAACTGCTTGAAAGTAACAAATGGTGCAGGGTCTTTTAGTGATTAAACTCTTTGAACCTACAGTATGAAAATCTACAGGATGAGAAAGCAAAATCAAGATTTTTTTTTATGAGCATCTGAGTTTACCTATAGATGTTACCTTACCTATAGGTGCATAGAAAACCTGAAGCCAACTTTAGTTTTTTTTATCTTAGACATCAACCAAAAGCTGCATTATCCACAATAAATTACTTGTTTAAGTAAATTGAGAGGACTGTAGTTCCCTACTGTCTGATAGGGGTGCTCTAAGAGATGAAAAGGGTGTAGTTGAAATTTTTTCTGGGGAAAAGTATGATTGCCCTGTAAAGTTGCTAATTGTACACTTCTCCAAAATAATCAACAAAAATAAAACACTGCAAAGTACATCTGTTTGAGGTTAATTACTTTAGTGCATTTATTAGTCCCTTATATAACGTACAGCTACAGAAATGTGTCTTCTAAATATGAAAAAAACTATTGTGATTTAGAATGGTGGACCTGCAATTTACTGTGACTGCAGTGTGACACAAACAACTTAGACTTGATTTTCAGGGCTTTCTATTTGCAAAATAAGTACGAGTCCATATTTTAAAGAAATGGAAAATGGGTAGCATTGATCTCTGTGTAAGTAAAGGAGGCACTACCAGGATTGATTCATTCTAGCTGTCATTCCATGAAGAAGAGGAATAGAAAACAAAATGGGAGTATGGTAAAGACAGCAAATTACTTTTACTTTACATGAATTATGAGATGCCTTTTTTTATATTTGGTGGGGAGGCCTGCTGAAACATGGACACCTGTGATACACAGCTGTTTGGAAAACAGATTGATACTGGTCACTATATGCATCAGTTTAGCAAGAAGAGTATCTTGCATTTCCCTTTAACAGATTCACAATTAAAACAATATATTTTATTTTACTTCTAGGACAAAATGTAGTAACAAAGATTTTTGTTTCATAACTCTCCTTGGCAGTTAAAAAAGAATGCTTTTCTATCTCAGAAGAGTTACATCAGCTGCACACCTTCAGAGAGAAAAATTATCCCTATTCCATTTCTTTTTCCAATGTATATTCAAAAGGACAGATGTCTCACATGAGACAATACACTCCACTTGTGAGCAGTATTTAAAAATATACAAGGACTTAGAGATACTTTAACCCAGCAGCAGGAATTTGTGCATAAGTGGTTATATCTGCATCCCCAGTCCTAAAACTCCTGACAGCCTCATCTCCTCCAATTGAATGGTTTCTCCAGCTCAGAGGTTGCAGAAACAGATGAAAGGCTATTTCTGAGGATGTCTTTACAAGTCCCATTTTATTTCCATGTAAGTTTCAGAATTGAAGGAAAGAGTGTGGCAAAATAGCAGGATTTTCAAAAAAAATTCATCGGTACTACAGTCGTGGTGGATTATACAGGACCTCATGTACAAACTGAGAAAACTTGTGGTAACTCCCAGGCCTCTCTAAGTTGTGATGGTTGTTGGTCATCTGCTGCCTCATCTGTTCCAACAGCTGATTCACCACAGTAATGTCTGAAAAAGTCTGGTGAAATATGATGGAAATGCATAAATGTACTTGACGCTGGTCACCATTAGAAAATTTTAATATGATTGGCTGAGGGAGTGAGATTGTCATCAGTATGTTCACATATATGCAAAATTATTAAGGTTAAGGTTTTATATATTTAAAAAACATTTAAAAGCTGCTGGATATTCAGATTTTTTGCACTTTAGTTAGTGTAAAATCTCTATTTACCCATCAGCAATTACATCTGATAAAAACATGAGCACAGCCTTTTAAAATTCATATTAAATGACATGTTCACTACTGTGATCTACATTCCCTTCAATTCTTTGATGATTTATTCACTGGCCATGAATGCACTAATATATCCAACCATTACAATAACAGGACTTCTAATACCTTCTTGAGCAGACAGAATTATTTTGAATTAATTTAGAAGCTTGAGTTAAGATATTTATTTTAAACCTCTTTGATGGGAAAATGTATAAATGTAATCAGTAAGTTTAAATGAGCTTTATTGATCATTAGAAAGCTTTTCTGCTACTTGATGTCATCTGTAAATATGAAAGGAAGCATAGGATATAGATTTCCCTGCTCACATAATTGAATCAGTTGAGATTATTTATATCAATATACGCTAACTACTCTCTGCAAATAATGAAGAAAGAGTCTGAGCTGATGTCAGAAGTTGTGCTTGCCTCTGGGCCTTATTTTCAACTGCTGAATTTGGTCAAGACACAGCAAAGTCAAGAGCTACCAGAAAACAATCTGGGCCACTAGGTTTCAAGGCCAAATTAGTTTTTTTAATATATAGCAACACTTGAATAAAGCCTTAGAAAACAATGTGCATCTTCCCCTGAAGCTATGCAGGGACTCTATGAAAACTCAGTAACTAGATTCAGCATATTTCTTGAAGGAAGAAATAATTATTTACCATTAGAAGACAAAAATAAAGGGGAAATAGGCAGGGTAAATATTTTGTCTTATTTAAAGAGTAAATCTTAGGTAAAGTTCTGTGATCTAACTTCTCTCCTAACTCTGCAGCTTAGATACCTGTGAGCTTTTGCAATTAGTCCAGGTTTTCCTTTTCCACGAGAAAATCTTGCTCTTAATGTTCAATCCGCCATTGAGTTTGGATGTGTTTCCAAAAGATATTGCATTTTAAGGCACAAACCATCTATACGTATTTGGAAACATGATCAAGCTAGGAATTAAAAGAATATTCTGTATTCTGCCCATTCAGTTTCCTCTTTCATCTTGGGAAATCAAATGAGTTTCATTTTTCTTGGTATATTTAGATAAAGTATGGGGATAATAAAACTTAGTAGTCTTAGTTGACTGATTCCAGATAGATCTGTACATCTGTTTAATCACATAGTTCTTTAAGTTTAATCACCCAATTCTGGAAGAATTATTAAAATAAGGATAGCTTTCTGTGAAAATTAATTGCTTTTAAGTAGGAAAAAATTGAATCTGAATGTGGAAAGCTTGTTAAGTAAAGAGAAGCCTCAGAGACAGTACGGATCCCTAGACCACATAATTCAGTTAAAATCATCAAGACTTCTAGTGATTCTGTACAAACACATGGTATTTCTGTAAAAAACAACTACAGCTAAGAGCCAGCTACTTAACCTTTCCATACATGGCCCACAAGTGTTGTGTGATGACAGGAAACTCTCTGAAGCAACAGAAGATCTTTTTCAAGTTGTCCGTGGGTTGGCAGCACTGAATCAAAGGATTAGTCTCTGCACTTGGACCATTCCTTATTATGTATATTCCATTACTCAAATATTGGAATAAAAAGTTGGATCCAAGAAGATCTGAGTGCAAAATGGATAAATGAACTCTCAGATGGGCATTTTATTTTCTAGCCTTTGAATTATTCATTTTTCCATTCATTTTCATTTTGGACCCATAAATATTGCATCATCTGCTATACAGAGGGCGCTTCAGCAAGATAACCCTGATACATGGTGAGTAGGACCACTAAAACCTGTGTTTAATTTCCCTCAGGCTGCAACAGTCTGGAATCCAGGTTGTGTCCTACTGTACTGTGCACATGATCAATGAAACTATTCTGAAAAAAAAATAAGCAATATTATCTGGCTGATTTAAATAAGTTCTGTTAAGCTCTTTACTCAGGACTACAACCTCTGAGTCCTGAGGAGAATGATGTAACTTTTTCTAAAAAATCTCTTTTTCATTTCTTTTTTCTCTCTCTTTCTGCTGCACTTCTTCCGTATTTTTTCTTTCCTCCTGGATTTCTCAGGCTCCTCTGAGCTGAGCTCCTTGGGGATATTCCCTCACGGGGAATCTCGTTTATCACAGTCCTCTGGGTCAGGACAAAAACTCCAAAGCCTGTTAGGATCTTGTTTCTCATGTTTATTAGGATGTTATCACAAAACTTGTCAGGTCTCTCCAGGCTATCTGCACAAGTTCAATTCACTGCAATCTGGCTCATTTCTTTCTGATGGTACAAAATGGCCTTGTGGCTCACTTTGTGCTTGAAAAACCAAAATGGCCCCGAACTATGCAGTTCTTTTATCTTTATACTCATTCTTACCCAATTAACAATAGACAAATATATTATTTTTCTTAATGACCCAATGACCCATCACTTGTGTGCTGCACTGCGGCATCTTCTGTCCAATCACTTACCCAAAAACATCTAGAAGAAGAACACAAAGAAGAAAGACGAAGGAAAAGAAACAACATTCTAAATCCTCCATCTTGTCTTCTGCTTTCTAAATTATTTAAAACTCTAACTTTTTCACCCAGTGACTTAAAAAACTCTCTGATCTACACAATCACACTTTTAGCTCTTTCTATCTAACTTTAACATTTGTTCTCAAGTATCATCATGAAAACATGCTCATGAATTTCATGTTGTATGAAATTCAGTGTTTTTCTGGATCTTAGAAATAAATATCAGAAACAAGGGCACACACTCTGTGTCTCAGGCTCCAACAGATGAAAGTATCTAATGTATACCCTTCAGTTAGATACCAAAACTTCAGAAAAGTACCCTGAACATCTGCCATGGGTAGGAGTTTTTCTGCTTCTTTACCCTTTTCCTGCCATGGGTACTTTCCATGCAAAATTTTTGTATTCCTTATGTAAATGTTAGAATAGTACATGGCTGTCTGTGTCAGCTAACTGTACAAGAAAACAGCTTAAATCCCCTATTTGACTTGGCATCTTCTCTTTAGATCTGATAAACTTGCAATTATGAAAGATGAAATTGGAACTAATAAGCAGCTGTGTAGGGTTTAATTTGTTTTAGCCCTAATGATTTAATAGTTAGGAAGCAGTCTTAATGTTCCTATCTGCTACCTCCTCCTTGGTTTCTGATGTTTATAAAGTGCTCTTAAGCAATAGTCCTCAAGATTTTTGTGGTTTGTCAGTTTTCAACTCTTATGCTTGTAAAGAACTGGCCCTCTAAATACTGAGCTACAAGGATTCTAATTTCCTTACCTACCAAACATCGATCTCTTGGATCCATGAAAACATTATCTTCATGGACACAGAGTACATGGGCCACAGACTGCAAGAAAACACCATTCTCGAAGCTCAGTTCCTTCCTTGTAGGCATGAAGGAATGAAACATAAAGGCTATAATACGTTTAAGAAATTTATACAGAAATGGCTCAGATGTGCCACATTAAGTCTCCTGGTAGTGCTGTGTACTTGAAGTATAAAGATTTTATTTTTAAACTTTAATATTATAGCTGAAACCTTAAAAGAAAATTTGGGTAATGCTGCCACCATGTACCCAGCCTGGATGGGGTGCTCACAAAATTATTTCTCCCATTAAAAGAAATTATTCCTGCGGGTTATTAGGAATGGCCTGAGGAAGGCTAAACTAAAAACACTGCATTTCTAAATTCACTTTATTCTATATCAAAGCCGTATGGTAAATCCTATTACAGTCTCATGAGCTCCTGATAATTCGCCATTATTTTCCCAGATGTTTGAATCAGTGCTTTAATCTGAAAGTTTTTAATATACTAGTGTTAAAATTCCTTTTAAATTACTGGGATTTCCAAGCTTCAGAGAGATACAAATTTCACAGTTAGTTTCAAATTTATTCTTTTTGGCTGGTTCGTTAGGTATTTTGTTTCTGTTTGGTTTTAGTTCTTTGGTTGTGCTTTTTATCCATATTGGTATTCATAAAATTTTTCGAACATTTTGAAAACTGGTGGTTCTCTGGGTAAAGAATTAAAATAAATGTATTGTATTTTCTGTCTGCAGTGCTATACTTTAAAATTTCTCCTTTTCACTATTTTTTTTTTCCTGACAGGTTCAAGCACTATATAGGAAGTAATGGGGCATATCTCAAATGTGGGATGAAAAATAACAAATCAGAAGTGAATATTGCTTGAAGTCAGTTCCTGTTGTGCTCATTTTTCCTGGATGTGTAAGGAAAGCTGACAGGCAGAATCGCATGCCTCACAGATCACTGGGTGAACCTTGATGAGATGGACATGTGATTGGCTTACCACATTTTATCTGTCCTAACATGGAAGGTACACAGTAGCTGTAGGGTCCCAGGTAAATGGCATTTCATCTAGCACTCTTCATTTAAGCAGATTCCTATGGATAGATGAGTGATTTGGCAAAACGGCATCAAACAATGAAATTTTATGCTAGTTGCAGGTCCATAGCAAACATTCACTGATACATGTTAGTGTAACTGTATTACATATTTTGTGGAATTTATTGTTTCCCCCTTCATTTTTAGTAAAGAAATATCAAGTCCCTCTACTTTATGCAGCCTCAAGCATAAGCAATAATTGCATGACACTGGAAAGCAAATTATTTTCCTTCCCTTTGTGGCAATCCCTGGAGAACAGAGCAACACATGACAACGTGTACACCACCTGCTTTATGTTTCACAAAAATCAGGAAGGCTGTCAAAGAGCTCCCTCCCTTTGCATTAGATGCATGTAAGAATGCTATGTTTGTATGTCAAAAAAAAGCAGCTAATGGATTTCAGAGGTTAATTATTAATTTTTTTTTTTTATTATTAGATATTTGGATAGAAGAAATAATAGACATACTAAGAAAATGTCAGCATTCAAACAGTAACTTTTTTCTATTCAAGTTAATTATGCATTTTGTGTGGGTAAGCATTTTAATTTCAGAATTACTGAGAAGTCAAACACCCCATGAAGCAGGTATTAAGAGTTATGTGAAACACTGAAACATCTGTGTGCTGATTTTGGGTAGTATAAATCAAGCTCTAGCCTTTGGAATGCTAATTTATTAATGGAAAATAGAAACCAAGAGAGTTAAAACTGTTTAAAGTAATTATGAATTGTAATCTCACAGTAAAAGCTCGAGTCATGTAGATCTGTTGCACTTGCTTAGCGTTAATCCCCCTGGTGTCAATGAGACTATTCAAATGCTTAACGTGAAGCATGAAAAGGGCAATAAATCAATTTGTTTATATTAACATACGAAAAGCCCAAGGTATTTCACCAAATCCATCCAAACATAAAGCAAGTTTAAGACTGCCAATACTGTAGTTTCCATGTAATTTGCAAAAGTACTTTTTTTCATATTTAAGAGTGAAAGCACAGGCTGTTTATCAAAAATCACAAAATGTAGCCATTTCTATGGAGTTTGCATACCTTCTTTAATACACTTTGTCTTTATCATACCTGTATAATGTTTAGGTGACTTTAAATTCCAGATATGCCGCAGACATGGCCCAGAACTAAGAAAATAAAGGAATTTGTTCTGTGGTGTCACATTAAATTGGAACATCAGGCTTCTGGCTCTTGGTTTGCTGCATGGGTGTTCTTGTTACAGTTGAACAAAGCATTTTGCCAGCATTTATTTGAAAATTATTCCTCACAAAAGAAAAATAAGAAAAAAGAAATTATATATAATCTCTTAATTGATGCTCTTTTATTTGGTTGCTTCCTGCCTTTTGTGCCATCACTGCTAACCATTGTATCCTTGCTAGATTTGCATTAGACACTTGTCATTTGGAATGTTTTCTACAAACACCAAGTGCAATGAGCTGCTATGAAGTATTTATGTAGTATTATTGAGGAAAAAAAATGCAATCCCAAGAATACATGATGGTGGGGGAGGGAAGAAGAACAAAAATGGCCAAGGTTAATCTTACATTAGAGAAGAGATTCTATAGTGAAACTGAAATATTTTAGCAGAGCAAAACATGGGAAAAAATGATTGAAAGTAATAGCTTTAGGGAATATGTATGTTATCAGTAATTTATAATAAATTATTTATATGGTGGTAAGGCTAATTTTATATCACTCGGAGTTTGGATATCAAATTTACATAAGCTCTTTAACTATGTTTTGTAACTCAGAAAAAATCTTTACTCTTTTGACTAGCTTGAAATTCCATAGTGACAGGTCAGCCAAAATGGTTGTGGTGGTTTCTACTGGCCTTAAAGATGTAAATAACCTACAAAGTCCTCTTGAAAAGTAAAAAGACCCTGTCTGTCAAAATTTTGAATCTCTTTCCTTGACAGGTACTAAAGGCTTTCAATCCATGAAGCACAAAATTACTATCTTGGAGAATATAAAATATTATAATTTATTGCAACAAGCAAAGGCAAAAGTTAAGGATTATATTTATATCTAAACACAGATTTTCTTATTGCTATCCATTTTAATTTCCTATCTGTTATCCATTCTAATTGCTTATCAAACTGCAATGCTGTTACAACAACATTAATATGATTCTTGTTTTCTTTAAAATATTATTCAAATGAAATAAAAATAGGTAGTCCTTTCATATATTCTTCTGTCCATTGATTTTAGGCACCTAACTAATGATCCCAATTGTTGCCATATGATTCTTTATTAGGTCTGTGCTAAAGCACAAATGATTTTTTTTGCTTGAAACTACAGGTTCCTTTCACCTCTATTAGTACAAAAGAAATGGCCTTGCATGGGCATCCACTGAGAATCCAGAAGCATGGGAATAAAGATTCATGTAGTTTCACTCGTTTTATCAGCATGTAGTTAAATAAAAGGAAAGTTTTTAAAAATTGTAGTGATAATTTGGACCTGTGGGATAGACTTGCTCTAGATACACCTGGAAACCCATTTGTTATTTCAGATGGGTACCTATCTTACCTTTTAATAGGAAAATTTAACATAAAGCAGAAGAGAAGATATAGTTTGAATTACAATTACTTCTCTATACCATCTATTTTAGAAGTGAGAAGTAGTAACTATTAACAGCACAAGATGCTTTGGAAGTGACACACATGCACACAAAGAATAATTAAATCAACAGCACTCATTTGTATCATGAGCAGAATCACATCTTTTACTTTGAAAATTTAAAAAGAAAATATTAGAAATGAGACAAAGCAGGACTTCTCAGATTGCAAGGTTCATTATTTTGTTTTCATGCCATTCATGTAAAATGATGATGGTGTGATATAAATTGTACTATGATTCATTATGGATTCAGATGTGAGGGTTTTTTTACAATCCGTGTACCTTCTATTTCTGCATGAAACTTATTCCACCCTGATGAGAATCATTTTAATTATTTTACTTTCATATATACTGTCAGTTCACACTTATTATTTAATAGCTAAAATAATGCTAAAATCTCCCTTATTCTTTCAAACTTACAAGAAAAAATGTTCAGAACGCATTTGTTAGAAGTTCTTTGTCTCAGGTGTTTCTACAAGGCTACTTTTCATATCAGCTATAGCTGCTTGTCTTTTTTACCTTGAGGCCATTAAGTTTTCTAAATTGCTCATGAGTACCGAATATACTTAAATCAAGTAATTTTAAAATGTGCTCTTACTATGCACTTTATTCTTGAAAGCACATTCTAAACAAACTCATAAACTGCAGAGAGTAAACCTTTTGAAAATGCTCGGCTCTCAGCTCTTCCATTAGTGTTAGTGTCAAATATATAAAATGAAAACCACAGAAATCCTTTCTGTTGCTATATCAGGTGTCAGATATTGTCCTGCTAGTTAATCTCTGAAAGTAAGAGGGAAGCTTAATAAAACTATACCTAAAATCCTTTGACATGGATCCTGCTCTTACCTGTGGATTATAATGTAATCCCATTATGACCTTTCAATATCCTTTATCTATCATGAAAAGTGATGTCTTAAAAGCTTCTTAGTTTTGAACCATAGTATACATGGGTTTGTTCTATTGTTAAAGAATGCAATTTACCTCTAAATATGTTGAAATAGGAGTTTCTGAGTCTAAGTGTTTCATTCAAACTATTTACAGTCATCAGTTAGGAAAGCATTTAAATTGTCATTTTAAAATAAGTATGGCCACATCTGCTTGAAGTATCTCAGGTTTTGACAGTGTATCACTCATCATTTGGTGATCTTGGTTGAGTAAAAGGTTAGTCAATGGCCTGAGTGGCTCAGGGTGCAGAGACATCTCCTCTTGAGTGCTGCTCACATATCTCCATCATTCCTTTCCCTGTTTCTGTCAGGATGCTTCTCCTGCTTTCTCTTGAGACCCCTTCCCTTTCCTCTGTCTTTTTGCACAAATAGAGACACTGTGATATTCTGCCACATTTTTCCATGGAAAGAATCTTCACAAATACTTGGGAGTATATATAGGCATAATAAATAAAAATAAGGCATTGTTTTTATTTAGTTCCAGTACCGGTTTTGTACTGAACATCTTTTGTGCTAGTCACAAATAGGGAAATGCAGGCAACAGCTCTGAAATTGAGTGTCATCAGGCAGGGATAAAGGATTATATGAAAGGATGATATAAGAGAAGCATGAAAGTTATTGTTTTTCTACAAAATTAACATCCTAGTTTTTGGCCTTTACTTCAATCTACCATACTCTTGGTTATGCTATAGATAACTCTATGATTATATTAACCATAAAATACAAGTTCCAATTCACTCTTACACTTAGTAATTATTTTGTATTTTTCAAATCTTTCACTATTTTACTCCATGACATGTGAGCAAAATAAAAATTTATATTTTCAAATGAAAGGTTCTTAGAATAGTGAATGATAATAAGAAAATTACCTGCACAACAGAAAATCAACTTCTCATAATTGTGATGACTATTATCTGCCACTGCCTGAACTAAGAACCAAGTATCAATTATCTGATATTACCCAATCCAAATAAAATTTGAAGGTACTGTCAAGGTACTGTGATACTTCCTTCAAGGCTATGGACTGAAAGCACAATTATTTTCCTTTTAATTTAGAAACAAAAAAGATTACTTTTAATATAAATATGAGGTTTCTGTGACGAGACTTCTCTAACCCACAGAATGATCAAGAAAACCCTAGAAGACACAAGGGGTTTCATATTTTTTCCCAACACAGCTTAAGTTCTTCAAAAGATAATGGAGGATGTGTCAAAATTTCCATCAAGATTTTAGAAGATTTACAAAAAAGATTGCAATAGCTAGCCCCTAATGAAAATATTAAAAAGCACATGGCCTTTCCTAAGAAAACCTTTTCATGGCAAGGCTATCATGCAGTAAGTTCTTTTTATTTTCTTTGTATAGTATGTTTATGATAATGGAATAAATCAAAAATAAAATTAAGGAAAATGATATCAATGGTAAGAGCTAAATTAAACATATCTTATGCTTGAAGGCCAGATTCATGCTATATATGAATTGCAACATTATTAAAGGAAATTTAGTCTCAAGCAGTCAAATTCTAACTCTTCCCGAGTAATCCAGTACAACTATACTTTCACCCTGAAATATATATTTTCTCAAGGATACCTGGTGTTTGCTAATAAGTTTCTGAGTTTCTGAACATATGGATTATTTTCTAAGTTACTTCCTCTGAACTTTGACTCCCAGCTTGGTTCCAGACACCCAATTACACTTGTAAAATATTCTGTCCAGATTCGAATGAATGCTTGAAAATTACCTAGCATTTTTTAAATTATAGGACATGAAATGGAATAAGTGTGCAAATAAGACATACTTCATATGCTTATACCAATTTCAATGGTGATTCATTTTCTACACAGCCTTCATTTGTTTATGCTGCCTGTCAGCCTGCAGCAAAATCACGACAGTCAGTGCAGAAATATCACAGTTTAGTCAAGCAAAACAATTATCCTTTGCTTTTTCAAACTGGTGAAGTTACAATAATAAGCTTGGGGGAAATTGATAATGAGATTTGTAAAGGATTTAGTTTTGTTGTTCCTTATTGGGTTTTCTTAGTGTGTTCTTTAGAAAGGGCTTTGCTTGTTTTCTGCTATAGCTTGGACACTCAAACATAAATATACACTGTCTCTCTGCCCAGAGAGGGAAGTCAAGGAAAAAGGAGAAAAAAGAGAATTACAAAGTCTTTGCTATTCCCTGTCCTTCATGTCAGGAATAAAGGAAAGAAAATAAACAGGAAAAGTTGATGACAGCCCTTTTTTACACTCCTGCCACATGGATCTACATGGCTCTGATTTTTGACCGTTATAGGAGCTGGAACTAATGACTGTACCCCTCGTGAGTAGCTACTCTTCTGCCTTTCCATCCTAAGAGTAAAATGGTCTCAACTGGACTTTCAGGAAACACTTCACACATGTTCTTCTCCCTGACATGAAGGAGAGAAAAAAATTCACTAGACTCAGGTGAATTCCAGGCTCATACATGACCTTGGGAAGTGGAACTAGTAGCACACTCAGTGCAGATCCTTCTATGGACTGTCTTTTGGCTGTCAGAGTTGTAAAACTGAAGAAAGCACTGACTTTGTTTTTGTTCTCACTTATCAGGGAGTAATTTGGTCAGCAGTTGTAGTTATGGGTTCATCTCGTGAGCAAGGCTGACAGCACTTCCAAGAATAATGACAGCTCCATGAGCTGCTGCCCTTCTTTCTGGAAGTGTGAAACTGTTCCAAGGCTCCACCTTCTGCCAGTCCTCAAAATATACAAAGTTCACAAGTTGTGTTCTTCAGCTTGAGGAGGGCTGCCATATGTCAGAATAAATCTTGATTTAATCAGACAGAAAAAATCCAGTTGCATGGTTCAGTGCACGAGCTGGGTTAAAACAGTAATATTTGCAGGTATGTGTTGGAAAGAAGTCATTATCAAGTCTTCTTCCCATTAAAAAATCAAAAGAAAACAGCAAAACAAAAAAAAAAGTACCCAGAGAATATGATAATTTATTTAAAGAATTTTAGTTTTATTATTTGCAAATATAAAACTGGCATCTTTGACTCATGTCATTAGTTCCAGTGACAAGATAGATGTGTCAAATGTTAATGAGGTGAAATAAACTTTCTTGTATCAAGTGTTGCCCTTTATCTTGTGGTGGTTAGTAATATAGCTTCTCATGACAACTGTAACCTTCCACTCAATTTTCTGTTACAAGAAGAACAGAATAAAATAAGTACCAGATGAGAATATGTTATGGAATCATTATCATTGTGGTGTAACAAGTTACTTCATGTGAAAAGGAGAAAATATCTTACATGGAGTCTGTTGGGGATTACTCCTGCTTATATCTGTAAAACAGTAGAAAATGTACATCTAATATCAGGTAATTACCTTTGAGTGGATGACTGAACTAATCCCACTGTCTTCTGAGTTTCCAATTAAAAAAATAGGCTTACCATGTCCTCCAGATATTACTTCAGAAAATACGGCTCATTGGAGGGTCTATAAAATATGACCTATTAAAAATACTGAAACAGTAGGGTTCCTATACTCCAGAGAAACCTGAAAGGACATTTGTTAACAACCTTCAAATATGTAAAAAGTTTCTGCAAAGAGGAAAGTAGTAAACTGCTTCCCTGTGGTTTTTTTGGGATAGTGCAAAGACTAATTAGATAAATTGCAGCAGGGGAGACTTAGCTTTGATATTGGAAACAACAGTTTAATGATGTTCAAGTACTGAAATATGTCACATAAGAAAATAGCAGAATTTTCATCATTGAACATTTTTAAGAATAGGTGTCTCATAAATCAGGAAATGTTTGATTATATTTGACAGTTGATCAGCAATAAAAACTGATTAAAAAAAATAAAAAACTATGAGATTGCCAATTTTTTGAGCCAGTGATCAAGTAAGTGGTCTTTAGAAACATGTTCCAGCCCTATTTTCTATTAGCCAAGATAAATTATAAAGCTAACGCTATATGTTGTGCTAGATACATAATATAAAAGTCTGTAGATTCCTTAAATTTCTTAATTTTTCACTTGTAATTTCCTTTAAGACTAAGGCATTCCAGTTTGTACCAACAAGAAGAGCTACACTGGGACACAAAATATTCCTACCTTAATCTGAGAAAATCTAGGTATTTACTGATTCTCCTAGTGTTGTCCACTGTGAGATCCAGGCAATGTTTGGAGAGTGAATTTAGAGCTATGTTGGGATGTCTTGATGCACCTGTGACTGTCAGTGACAGTGTCAGCAGTCAGTGATGACCAGATGCTTGTCTAGAGCTTTCTGTCCCCCACAAAGAGATTTAGAATTACAGAGATTACATTTGATCACCTCGTGTTTCAAAATTCTTAAGGATTTAAGCAGAGGCTGTATTTGAACCTGAAAAAGCTCAAATTATTGCAATTCTAATCTGTCATACAAAACAGAGCTAAGTAAACACATTAAAAATAGACCAAAAACCTTTTAAAAGTGGGATACAGATTTTATCTTTAAAATAGAGAGATAATAAACCTGAATGCAGTAAGAATTCCACAGCATTTACTTCTTTACTGTATTCTCTACCCTCATTTATCCTAGTCACTCTCTGCTTAGACTGTTTTTTAGGGACAATATATTCTAAGTTGCTAAACCATATTTTTTATGTGCATAAATAACAAAAATTTAGATTTTGGGTGGCTATGATATAATTCTGAGGATTTTTTTTTTTTTTCTGAGGAAACTGGAACTGGAAAATCTCTTTTTTGATCTGAGGCACACTGAGTATATCATATTAATGTTTTCCCCGTTTGATATCAAGTTGCTTCTGCAGCAAGGCCCTGACTTCTAGTGTATGTCAATACTCTCAGTAGCCCAGTTTTCTTTATTTTGCACATTAAATATGGTTTGTTTTTTAATATTTGTAAAGTCCAAATTGATCAGATAGTGATAAATTCTGAAAGAAAGCCTCATATAATCTGTGTATCTGCTGGATTCCAGTATCTGGATAACAGACAAATATTTCCCTTCTCAAGATATACTACACTTTGGTGACCTTAGAAGATTTTGTGATTTGAAGCAGAAACATGATTTAGGTATTTTTTTGGTTCAGGGTAATTATTAACAGAGCTTGTCCTTACAAAATAAAACATATAGTTTCAGTGCAGTCTTTACACTGGTAATTCTTTTTCAAATAGCAGGCAAGGAAAACAGTTATCCAGCTGTTGGATTTTTTGCTTCTCCTGGTTCTTTTAAAAATCTTAATTGCTCAAAGAACAAGAGTTGAACATTCTGCCTCAGTCCTTGAAACAATGTTGTCTTTTTTCCCTCATCTTTTGCACTTGACCCTTGAGGTATTTCTGTATTTCAAAACTCCCACTCACAGTCCTCAAAAATTTAGAAAATAGAAATAGAAAATAGAATGTCTACTCTGTTTTGAGCAGCAGCTCTGCAGCCCAAAGGAACCTTTCAGGTTTGCCTGATAGATATTAGAAGGTCAGAATGATGCATTAAACATTTCCTAATGAATTATCCAATTGCACATTTCCCATCTCAGGGTAGTCATACATGCTTTTATGTGACTGGAATATGGAGGACTAAGCATCTTTAAACATAATTTATATTTTTAGTATAGGAATTTACAAAAATAATTTAGGAATGCAAAAAAGTAGTATAGCTGAAGAGTGTCAGAGCAAGAGCAAGAAGAAATTATTTATATTGAGTCTAAATTCTCTGTTTAATATGTCCTTCATTAAGCATCTGAACACTTGATTCACATTGCACCTAAAAACTTCACTCGCTCCAATAAGAGATGCACTTTAACAGTAAATTTAAAACAAACTTACCAAAACACATATTCTTGCAAAGGCATACCCTTTCTGTGGTCTCAAAATGCTAATACAGAAATTAGTAAACTCAGGGCAGTCGAAAGCACCTGTGAAAGAGCAAGCACTCTTTTGTTCCTGACACAGAGTAGCATGAATGTTACAATACATTTTGGCTTCATCCTTCATCTCCAGCTTTCACAGTGCAAAGTATCTCATCTTCAGGAGAAGCGGGAGATTGAGATAGCTTTGTAGTTTCTGTGCCAGCTAAAAATTTACTCAGAATACTTCATCTGCCTGCTTTATTTTGTATTGTATTTGTACCAGTTTTTCTATTGAATTCTGGTTCCTGACTCTTTGAAATAGCCACACAACAGCAACTGTCTCCACACAGAAGATGAAGGAACAAGTTGCTAAGCAGCCAGATATTTGTTCTCTGTGATTCTCTGTCATATGCATACACACACCTCTTTACCTAATTTTTCTTCTTTTATTTCCTATCATTTTAGATATATTTCATCTTCTATGTCTTCTTGAACAATTTTATCACTGTAGGTGATCTGTTTTGATTAATATGTATGACTGGTTCAGCACAATCCTATATTATGCTAATCTATCAGCAAACTCTTGTCAGACTAATGATGTTATAACTCAGTGTTACAACAGCTGCTGACATCAGTGGTTTTGGCTGACTTGGTCTTTCTTGATATAATAATGTTAAATGATTGTGGATAGTAACTATATGATCTAACTGTATGGACAAGGATGTAAAAGAAACATTGTGAAAGACTGTCTTCTGGCATATTTAGCTGAGCATTTATTTCTCTCTGATTCTGTACAGTAATTATTGCAGAAGAACAGGTTTCATTTTTCAAACGCAAATTAGTGTTACTGCCAAAATAAGCTTCAAGGACCAAAAGGAAAAAACAGAGGAAATACTCAATAGAGAAACCACATCTGTAATTACTTATTTTATAGTTATCGTGAAAAAAAGTAATTTCCCATATGTAATTTGCAATCAGATTTGTTTCACAAATAAAAGATTTTGTCTTTTTTTTCACATTTTGTCCTTCAAGAAAAAAAACCAACAAAACAAAAATTATCTTACCATACTTCTTTTTGTCTGCTAATACAGACATTGTTGAAAACAAACAATCTGTAATGGTCTGTATTTACTTTTTTTTTCCTTCTTGCTTCCCTTCCCTCGTTCACAAGTTTGTCCAAATATGAAATAAAAATGAAAATCCATCTGACTTGCACACAAAGTTTCTTCTGGAACCTATTTCCCAAAGACTCCCGCACATCAAACACCTATGTAATTTGCTGTTTCTTACAAGGCAATCCTCAGACTGCAATATCCTTACTGAGAGCATTTATGCAGGAATACCGCAGGAAAAGTTTGAATTGTGGGTTTTCTTATTTCAGTTGGAATTCAGAAGAAATAGAAACTTCAATATTCCTGTTATCTATGACCTCAAGCTCTTTCTGACCAAAGAGAATTAGATGAGTTTGAGCAACATCTTCATGTAAGCACATGATTAAATTTATCTTGTTTTTTTCTCTTGAGGTTCAAACATCAATACTTTGATATTGCAGGTTCCAGACTGATCCAGCCTTATATGACAGGTCAAGGCAAATATGGATAGTATACAGCACTTTTCTGTTAGATAAAAGTTGGCTCTGAAAATACGAAGCTACGTCTGTATTAACAAGTTCTGTGGTGTGGTAGAAACAGGCCACTAAAGCAGAAGACTCATTGCTCTGGGCTGAAATCCACACTGCACGTGTTTCATTACTCCTTGTGCATAGCAGTTTTTCTGGAGTAGCTCTGGACCCTTCTCAGTAACAGCTAGATTCCACCTTCATGCATCTCCTTTGGTGAAGTTTCATTCAAAAAGAATCCATACTTCAAGAGGACTATGATTAAAATGAAATGGGCAAAGTGGAAAGAATTGGGAGTTTTATTTCCAAACTCTTTGCTGACCCAAATTAAATTGCTAATGCAAATGCAGTCTCCACACAGCTGACATTTTTTCTGTTTTCCTACCTTTGCCTCCTCATTTGAAATTCTAGTAGGATAAAAAGACACTGCAAACACTTTCTTTTTAGTGGATCTAGGTTTCAATGTTTATTTAATTTATTTTTCTATTAAGCATTTGAGTGCTTCTGTCCTGAATGAATAGTTTAAAGAATATAAATGCAAAGAGATCACTTTGAAAAGATTACCAGGTTTGCAGAGTAGGTTGCAGCTGTATGTTCACAGGGTTACTTAGAGGATAATTTCCCTGTGAATTTCATACACTGAAATAATCTTTTAAGAGATACAACAGAAACATCCGAGCTAAAACAGCATGTCATGTCATATCAGTATTTTTAACCTATGAAGGTTAAAAATATACTGTAACTATTTCATCTAACACCTGCTTACTAAAGGGTATGCCAGATCCATAAAGTGCAGTAAAGAAGTCCATAAATATGAGTTTCCATGATGGATGGTGACTACTTGGAATCCTTTGTTAGGACAACATTCAGCCTTTTTTTTTGACATCCACAGCCTTTCCTCAGCTTGAAAACCAGGATGTGAATATATTTCAAAATCTTGGATCTTTCCTTTTTTGTTGTTGTTTTCCTATTACTAATTCTATTTCTTTGAAATTTCACACTGAATTTTATAAAAATATTCTGTAGAACATTTTCATTTAATTGCAAAATCATAAATTTGGGGTCATGGTTATGATTGATCATAATAATGATCATAACATTATTTGTTTGGTCACATTTTAAAGACAAAGAAATATCTAGGATAACCCTAGAATTACTGTATTTGTGTATTAGTGTGCGGAACTCGTGGAACTTCCAAGGTATGCAAAGAGATTCAAGTTTCAGTTGAAAATGTACTGCTGATTGGCAGAGGAAATCACTGTCAGGAACTTCTATTAAGATCCTTATAAATGTCCCTAAAGGTGAGTCAAGTCAAGAACCTTTCTAGAGAAAAGCTGGAAAAGCATGAGTGAAACTATGAGTTTCTTCTTTTTTTATGATTCTTTATCTTGTCAGAATGAGAAAGGGAAAAATTATTCAAAGGAATCATGCTTCCTCCCAGCCATTCTCCCTTCAGCCCTAGCTATTTATGTAGATTAATGCTGGCAAATAATTTCTCTATTGAATTCCACTGGCACAAAGGAAGAGCAAGGCAAAATAAAGGAGTGTAGAAAGCCTGTGTATAGACTTGATTTATGTAGACTAGTTTCCATATATACTTAAATGTATATAATTCTTATTTATTTCTTTATACAGGTATACAGTAGGTTGTTAACATATCAGCAGGAGTTATAACCTTTAGCAGCAGTAGCACTTTATTGATGAAACCTCCTTCCAGATGTATAATAAATGTCATTTTAACATTCTACTCTTACTTATGCTTCTTATGCAAAGTACTGACTCTTTGGGCCAATCAGATGGCAGAAGCCATGGGCTTTTCAAAGTCAATACTTGGTCTCTATTTTCACTGAAAGATGTTAAGAGCTATCTGCATGTCTACTCACAGCAGCCAGGACTCACTTAGGCCAAGTGGGACTCTGGCAAGTCAGGAAAACTTCATATAGTGTATCTTTATGTTGGTGTAACTGTAATTTCCTCTCTGCTTTTCAGTCTTACACACAACTTTTTCCTTATTGTAAGTCTTAGAGGCAAACAGTAGTGATCCTGAAAATTTCCAAGGGACTTGTCTGATCATTCTTAAATCTCTAGTGAACCATTCTCTGCAGCTCAGGAAAATGAGCAATTTAGAATTTCCAGGAGTAAGAGTGATAGGTGATGCTAAAGGAAAGTAATTCCAGAAGAATCACTATGATACCCTGGGCAAAAAAAGGAACAGTAAGTATGGATCCTTTCTCCCCCCAGATAGCATTATATTCTTCTTATTAGCAGTTCTTGTTCTGTTGCATTGAACCAAAGGGGTTTCAGTTCTTTTAGGACAAGAATGGAACTTGATGCAGCAATGATTTTTCATTAAATTGAACTTACAGTAGCTTATGGTGACTGCCAACAAGGCATGAAGGGAGAATTAACTGAGGCCTTACTGTCACTGCATTGTTTGAGCCAAGCATTCACTGGAGATCACTCAGGAGAAAACAAATAATATATTGGAATTATTTCATCCTAACCTGTCAAGCAGAAATAAATGCAGACATTGAATCTCAGGGAACCTTAGATAAAATATAGAGAGAGGTAAGCTCTACAACAGCATAGCTTTCAGAAAAAAATGTTGCCAGAGAACTAGTACATTTTAAAAAGCCAGGCCTGTTATAGTTCCTCTGTTAGTTAGTGAAATATAAATATATGTATCCACAACTATTTAAGAGAGTCATAAAAGACCAAAATGCTGGTAACTGCTTCTTATCCAACTGTTAGGGCTGCTGAAAGTTATGCCACTTTGAAAGACCTAGATAAATCAGATTTTCTCATTTCATTTTATGACTCTTGGGCTATCCTCCTCTTCTTTTTTTAATCAGCCTCTCTGCTTCTCATTTCATTACTCCTGAGAGGTTGTCAGTGTGGACATAACAACCTATAATTGGAACTTGAGTGAGCTATAGACTAAAAATGTAAGCCAGGAAGTATAAGCAGGCATCAGAAATTTAGTGTAACAGAAATATATATACTGAAAAAAAAAAAACCTTTTACTAATTTTCTGGTAACAGAAAGACAAGAGTCTAACAGACTTATTGTGTGATGCACAATCGCCAGGCTCTGTAGAGCCACTACAGAGAAAAATAGAAAAGACAAAAGCATTACACTAATAAACAACAGGAGCATTAAGTGTATTTCTTCAGTATTTTTTCAAATCACTTCTGTTGTGGTTTTGGGACTGCTAGAGTTTATTTAGCCAGGAGTAAAAAGTGAAAGAGAGGATATTCAAAGGAAAGTAGCAATGATTAGAGCAGAGGATGAAAAGTGGTAGTGAAGCTAAAATTTCACTTAAAAACCTTGAAGGAGATGTACAATTTGGGAATCCCAACGGAGGTTTAGTACAAATTCATACAATGTAAAGTAATGTTTGTTGAGATAGCCAGGCTCTGACAAGTTATGAACAGAAATATCAAGCTAAAATCTTGTGGAGCACTTCACACCTGAACTCCCCCATGGTTCTGGTGGCATTCGGAGAGGAATCTCAGCCAATAGAAAGCAATAATAAAGTGAATGGTCTTGCAGGGTTAACATAAAACCACTGAGCTGACACAGGGATCATCTGTTGTATACCTTAAAAATATGCAGAAAGATTAACCTGTTTCTGCAGTTAGAGAGTTATCCAGGAAATTATAGACTAGATGTTTTCTTTAGTATGAAGTTCAAGTTTATTCTGAGGGAAGGAGATCGACATTATATTCTTCTGTAAAATGACGTGGCCAATAAGCTATGGAGATTCAGAAATGGAAATACTCTCCAGCCTTGCTGAAGCAGTAAGCTAATTTGCACTAGAAGTTAAGTAAGAAAGAGAATTTTTAATTCTGTAGACTATTTTAGGGCTATTAGGAAAAAGTTCTTCTCCAAATAATTATTAGGCAGTGGAACAGGCTGCCTAGGGAAGTGGTTGAGCCACCATTCCTGGAGGTATTCATGTAGATGTGGCAGCTGGGGACATGGTTTAGTGCTGGATTTGACACTGTTAACTTAATGGTTGAATTTGGTGATTTTAGAGGTCTTTTCCAACCTTAATGATTCTATGATTCAATTACCTGAATCAGTAGAGAGAACACTTCTTCTTCAGAAGTCTCTCCAAAACCAGATTATTATATAACTGCCCTTGCCACAGCATTATGTAAATTAATCTTTTTATTCTAACCAACCTGAAAAAAAAAAAAGTAAAGAAATTTCATGCTGTAAAGAACTTGTTTATACCTGTTCTTCTCTGATAAGGGCTCACTCAGCAAGCTCCAGGTTTAGGACTACAAAGTAGCAGTAAAAAACCAAACGAACAAACTTAACCAAAATCAAAACCAAACACACACAACAACTACAATCACAAAATCTACAAAGCTGTTTTGCCTAATTTTGCATGACAATTGTAATTAAGAATTGGTTAACCTGGACTGCAAACTCATTTGGTATCAGTGTATGTGTATACTTCTCTTGTCCTGTTGCTAAATGGAGATCCTTGGCAGTATTGTGTAGAACTATAAACCATCTTTCTATAGGAGCTGAAAGAAGAGGCAGAAAGTCATGAAGAAATAAAAGACCAGAGAAATTATGGGCTCTGATCATGGTACCTGACTTCAGCTTCCTTAAATCTAACTCGCAGCCCGTGATTTGAAGAAAATGTAAAAGGGAAAAAATAACACCTCAGCCAGTCTGGCAATAAAATTGCAAGGAACTGGAAAATACTTAGCAGTTTGAAATATATTTAGTATCATTTGGTGCAGAAAAGCAAAAGGGAAGTCATCAATCTTTCCACATGTTGCAGGAAAAGCAATATTTAGCATTTACAATCACTACAGTTTTCAGGAGAAAATATAAACTGCAATATAGTACTAAATATCTTGTGCTTTAAAACAAACTAACTTTGAATAGATCCATTTTTCTGTCTGCATAGACTGGGCAAACCATAGATCAGATCTGAAATGCAGGTTTAGTCAAAAGTATGCGGAACCTGAGTGTTCTCTGCATTTACAGAAATGCTTAAGAACAAGAAATTGTTCTTAAGCTCATTATTTTAATTTCCAGTATTTACATTTATATCGCATATTCAAATATTTCATTTTCTGTCCCAGCAAAAAAAATAAATTTCTGCCCTTCATTGGGTAATAAGAGATATTTGCTGAAAATACTTGAACTGAATTGTTATAACTTTAAATGTTGAGAATTTTAAATGCAAATGAAAATATTAATACACTCTATTTGAATAATAGTTTTATGACAGTACCTGATTTTTCTGAAAATTTGTAGCAACATAATATATGTCCTCAACTTCAAATTTCAAGGCATAGATGACAAATTTATTGGTTGGTTTGGATTTTGCTAGGTTTGGAGGTTTTGTTGTTTTAAATAATTTCCATCTGGTTAGAAATTCCCATCTAGTTATTTCAGTGAAAGTGTTTAAAACATCAATAAATGCCGAAAATATTGCTAATATGACACCTTGTTTAGAAAGTTCTAATAGTCAATAACATATATAAACAGACCAGTCTTGGGGACATGTACATAGGTAATATTCAAATAAGATCTAATATATGCTTTAAATGCTAAGTAGAATGTAAAAAGGCATATTTCATGAATGTTTCTATAAATTTTAAAATATATCTTCAGTTGTCTTTCCTTTATTCTTTCATTGCACAGCCAACTGTTAGTGATATGTGCATATGAACTGTGAAATCTGAATAATCACTAGTGAATTTCAAAAAGCAGTAGTATTATATATTATGTATTAATACTTCCTTTTGAAATAATCATGTTTATAATTAGATATCATATATATTTATACATGAACAATTATATATTTTATATGTAAGTATGTAATATCATATGTATTTTCTATCTATTGTTAATTGTATATTTTATAAAACATTAAATCTTGTTTTTATATTGACATTAATATCAGTGGGATCTTTCACACAAAGCTCTGACTTTAAAATAGGAAAGCCTTATAACATTTGAGTTCTCCCCCTGAAAACAAAATTAAAAACATCACGTAACTTCCTAATTTAGAGACTTCCATAGTAAGAATTTGTGAGTTATTCTTAAAACACCAGGCAGTTTGATAGAGACAGTATTTTGTGTCCCCTACAAAACCAATTATTAGCCACTAGATCTCTCCTTAGAGATCCACCCCACAAGCTAGCTCCAAATCTGGCTCTTTCTCCTCCTCCTACCTGGTCCAGGTTTGACCAGAACCCCTTCATTTTACAGCCCTGGGGGAGGGCAGTGGTGGAAATCCTCACTCCTGGACCAAAGTTTAGATCCTGCCACCACATGCTTTGGTCTCACGCCCAGCAGGGGATGCAGCCTATCTGTGGGTCTACACTGTCCAAATAATCAGTATACTAAATATTTTTCACTGAAGACATTGTCCAGGGTTGGAAAGGGAAAAAAAGAGATCAGGAATAGTTTGATTTTATTAACTACTTTATCAGTTGCTCTCTCAGTGCTAGTTATCATACAAACCTTATGTATTTCGTCAATTACGTGTAATCTTTCTGTACATGAGATAAATTTATCAATATCAAGCATTATGAATGTTGCTGGTACCAATTTTTTGGCACAGAGAATTCGATGTCTACCATGAAAGGAGTGGAAAATTCACTCTTTCAACTCTTTTTTTTTTTTTCAACAACCTAATCTGAAGTGTTGCTTTCATTTCCCTTTACTGTTGATACCATTTAATATAGAACAAATATGGAAGTTTAAATGGGGTATTTTTTTGAGTTAGAAGATATTTTTTAAATCAAATAGAGTGACTTTCACATCTGAAACATCCAAATATACACAGACGCAATGTAAAGATTAGGTAGAGTTGGTAACATTCCAGAGGTCTTTCTGTAAAGAGTAGTAGAACTGAAAATAAATGTGCATTAATAACATTTTAATAAAAATTGGCATTATTCTATGCATGACATTAATGCTTTGGCATAATGGTTATAATATCTTTTACATAATATGATCAAATTATATTAAAAATGAAATAGACAAGCAAATGCATTACAAAAAAAGGCCCATATCTATTAAATCATGTCATCATTAAAATAGTAATAAAAGGCACTCATACATTAAATTGTGTGAAATATAACAATTGATGGTCTTATTAGCTAGATATGTTTGCCATGAATTTTAACAATATTATGATGGCTGCAAAAAATATGGCATATTTGCATAGCCTACCCTTGCTTTTCAAATTGCACAATTCATAGTTTCTAATGAAAAGTAAATTGTTCTTTCTGATGTATTTCTGAATCACATTATTAATATCAGTATTTCCTACTCTGTTTATTAACCATATGACTTTTAATAGGTGGGTTCTGAGAATAAGTAACAAAGACAGTGAAATATCACTGTATTTTCCAGATGCTTTTGTAAGTAAACACAAGACCTTTCAGAATAAAAACTGACTTGTTCATGAATTATTCAATAAAAAGTGAATCACACCAACACTGATTAACTTAGTCCTGTTGTATGCTGGTCATCTGAGCATCTTTGTAAACTCTGGCATGTTGGTTTTGCTAAGCCTTTTCTATTGTTGTGTCATCTCCGTAAATATCTACAATCTTTCTGTTTTACAGCTGCGCAGCTATAACCTTAATTTTAAAGATCTTTTTAGTTTCTCATTATTAGTTCCCTTCTGTTTTAATATTAAACACTATTTGTACTGTCTTTACTGCTCCACAAGACACCAAAAATAGTGTTTTTTTCATATGAAAAGACTATCTGCAGAAGGATTCATCCTGAAACAAAAACTGAGTAAGAGAAGTCACAAGCTTTGTTTTCTTGAGAATCCCTACCAGAAATCTATCAAAAATGGAATGAAGATAAAGGAAAATTATTGAGATGATTAGCCATACCCCTGATAACTTTTTGTTTTGCATGTAGCATTAGTTATTCCCACACAATAATTCACTCAGTACTGCATGAATAGTTGATTGTTTGAATTATTTTATTCTTCAGCAATGAAGGAGTACATTGATTGAGATGGCTCATGTAATTGCTCCACAGTTACCAAAGCAATGAAAACATCTACTTGCTTTTGGCCTTTGTGAAAAAGCGTATCCCAGCCCATGTGAGTCATGGTTTTCTTGGCCTTATTTGGTAATATGAGATGTACTTCTGAAAATTTATGTCTGATTCTTCCTCGTATGTGTTGCTGTCCAATCCTTCCAGAGAATAAACTTCCTTGCTGGTTCCAAAGTCTCAGTATAGCAACTTTATGAATTTCTTCAGAATTAAAAATGCCCAAATCTGTTTCTCCTCAACATCTAAAATCCAATAAATATTTGTGATTTAAATAAAACTATTGATTTTTAATCAAAATTTATCTTTGAAAATTTTGAAGCATTAAAGAGAACCTATTTAAAAAAAAAAAAATTAAATAAAACATGCCACTTAAAAAAAAAATTAATTCAAAGTCATCCTTCTTATAGTGGGGCTTTTTAGGGGGCAAATTGTCAAATCCAGCCGTTCCAGAAGTTTTTATTTTCTGAGGAGAAAACCAAGTCATAAACAATAGGTTTTCTGAGAGAGCTAAAACACAGAGTTGTAGAAAAACAAGCCAAAGAGAACAAGCACATTTGGATGTGATCATGAAGTAATTTACAAGTATTTCAGAGTGCTTCATGCAGTGGTTACAACCTCTTTGTCACCTCAAGGGCAGACAAGACCTCACTGTAACATTTTAACTTTAATATTGGTAGCTTCACTGTAAGATTTACTGATTGCCCACTTGATGTTACAATCACCTCATTTCCTTTAGAGTTTCTTTTGAGAGGACAGTGACCTACTGCCATTCTATTGTACTGTGTACAATTTATGTGACACCAAGATGCCTCCAGGTTCAATGTGCACTATTGAGAGTAAAATAAATTATTCCCCTAAGTTTTCTTTTGACTGTTTAATAGCACAGGATAAGTTCAAAAGGAGAAAAAAAAAGCCCAGAACACAAAAGTGGAATCAATTATATCATATTTCATTTGGAGTTCAGTTTGGAAGAATATATATTTGGATAAGAACATTCATTCTATGACTAGTAAAAAACTGATTTATCAAGACAAATACAAACAATGAAAATAAACACACACAAAAAATATTAAATTAAATATCTAAGTATATTTACCTAATTTTTTTTATATTTTTTCCATATTAAATTTTTCAAACACAATTTCAATTAAATGTAATTTTTATATAAATTAAAAAAAACTGCAGAGAAATGCTTTTCTATTTTTTGTTAATGATTACATGATGAAAATAATTTCACTGAAAGATGGGCTGGAAGAGACCTCTGGAGATATCCTATCAAGTTCCAAATTTGATTTTCATTAAATTTGGGACAGAAGTTGTAAAAAGATCGTACCAATACTTAATAGGATCAGAAATAAATGAAAACAAAACAGTACATCATGGCAATGTCCAAAGCTTAAAGAAGGTCAGTAATAAAAACCCTTAATAATTTGACAAAATTGTCCTTGAGACAATTGGTGGTAGACATTTCACAGGGGTTGTAATGGAGAAGAGACACACCACTATCAAACTCTAGGTTTATAGTTGGGAGAAGGGTGTTGTTTCTGGGGTTTTGTGGTTTGTTTTTGGTTTTTTTTTTTTTAATTTTGGCTTGGTTTGGGTTTTTGTTATTGTTGATGTTGTAATGTTTTGTTTGTTTGAAGGGTTTTTTTTAGTTTTTTTATAAATTTATGCACCATTATACTCCTGGAATATTTTATTTCTTGGGGATTAATTAGATGTATATGTGGTAGGTAGGCAAAAGGGACAAAATTGATTAAAAAGAGTGGTTGTGTTGGGACTGGATAACGACACATAAGGCCAACAAAATCTGCAGCAATCCTGCATAACAGAGCAAACATTCATTTGATTCTTAACTGATGCAGTTTTTACCTCATCCCTCAAACCACAGAGGCAGGTGAGCCTATGTTTGCATTTCAGCTGCAGTGACTGGAGTAGGGGGTTAAATTCACTCCTCTTTAATTTGTTTTAGACAGTAAGAACATACTGCTTGAGCAAGTAATTTTTTTGTTTGTCACAACTGCTTGCATCAGTTTTGTGTGAGTCCTTCCTGTGGGTACAACAAAGAGAATAGCAACTAACCAACCAAGTAACTTTGACTTAATTGTGGTTAGGGAAAAACACTACATATGTGCTTGATATTTATTGATTTTTCTTCTAAAATTGACTTATAAAGCTAAAATAATATTTTTATTAGGAAAAAAAACAAAAACAAACCCTCAGTGTTTTTCCTGTATCTGACTGAAAACAAAGTCTGTTTGTGAAGTCGAAGTATTATGTTCTCAAGTGTCAGATGATTCTTACCCCTAGGTATTCTTAATGAATTTATATCAGACATTGACACGTCAAAACATAAAAAACCCCACCCTTTCCTTTGGCTTGCTCCTGTAGTGTGTCTTATGGACCAGATTTTCTTTCAGGGCACATGGAATTTGGTGGTTTCACTACATACTAAGCTTGAAGCACTTTTTTGTTTGTTTGCTATGTAATTGCAATTTACTTCTGGTTTTCCCCCCCCCCACCAAAATATGCCATGGGACCAGACATATGAAATTACACTCTGAGATGTCATAGTTTAATTAAAATCTGCCTTAAAGGATTTAAATTGATGCAGCAAAAACATAAAATTCTTTATGAATTAAAGTATACTTTTAAGACTTTTTAAATTTTATAAACATTGTGTCTTTCTAAATTTCTGACTTATAGACCTTACAACCTGACTATAATTACTCTTTGAACCCAAGACTATCAAAATATTTTTTCACTGCCTTCTTGTTTTGATGAAAAATTTAATATAGTTTTAAGATTAAATACATTCAGAAATTAATATTTTTGTGTAAATTGTCATTAAAAAAAAGGCATCTGGTAGCAATGCTTGGACTTTATGATCAGTGTAGCCTCCAGACTGTGATTCCAATCATTTCTGTAAGTTTTTATGGTCAAGTTCAGTAGGTAAATTTGGAAATTGCTCAGTAATCATCTGTGTGAATTGAATCATAGAATTGCAGAATTGTTAAGATTAGAAAAGACATTTAAGATCACTGAGTCTAAACATTAACCTACCACTGTCACATCTACCACTAGACCATCTTCCTAGTTTCCTGAAATGCCTAGGCTTATGAAATTCACACCAGGGCATGACTTAAGGGGAAAGCAAATTTCCAGTTGTGGATTTGGAGAAACATTGTTTCTTTTAATAATTCAAGGAAAGTCTGAAAATAGCTCTGAGTAAACATTGCTGTTGTTTGCTCCCAGCCGATTTCATTGTGACTGCAGTGGGCATTTATCTGCCGAGTTCATTATAAAATTTCAGAAAGGATCTGCTAAAATAAAAAAACAAACAAAAACAAAAACAAACAAACAATAGGAATTATCAGGCAATTTTTTCCTGAGTTTTAGACTCATGGATATTAAAACCTTACACATATTACTTGGTAATATAATCTGCAGACAACTACTAACATGAAATAAGAAATACCAAATCCCTTATACACCTTGGAAACAATTCTGATGCATAGGCAGCTGGAAGGATGAAGAGGATATAATTTTACTGTTAGCTTTCTCTCTTGAGCCCTGATTGCAGAACTGGCAGTGCACTCAGCATGGAGCTGTGCTCCAGACAGGAGTTTCTCCCCAGCTACCGAAAGGCAGAGAGGAGTCCAGAGGCTGCTCCATCACTGCAGGGAACGTGCACTGTGTGCTCTCTGCCAAACATCCCTCGTGGCCTCCAAGGGCATGGCCCAGCAGAAGGGCTGAGTGAGAGGTTCCCAGAGGCTGAGATCTGACATTCCACCATCACTGGAAGAGCTGATGGCTGAGACTGGAACACAACCCTTAACAATCATAGGCAAAACTCACAAGTTTGTTTTCAGCCTGAAGGCACTCGACTCCTGACTGATGTCCTACCCAGTCCTTTCCTGTTGTTTGCACTAGGAAGTTTTGGATATATACTGAAGTGCACAGTACCACACTGGGGCAAAATAAGTATGAGCCCCCATACTTTTCAGCTAAATGTTACACAACATTCCATATTTGAAATATATAAAAGCACTGGGTTTTATTAGTTTTTACAAATTTACATTATTTGCATTAACCTTGGGGTAATTCTAACCCCAAGTTTTAAAATGTATTCTCCTGAATTCTTCTCTATAAAATCAAGATCAACAACTATTCTGGCACAATTCTTTTTTTGTTGTTTTCTTGGCAGAAGAAAAGGGAAACAGCACAAAGATAAAAGGATTAGTAGATTAATATATTTTGATGACTGTGTACTCAGAAGGAAAACGTTGTTTTTGGAACTAACTTGTTCCTGGTGGATCACTCAAAGTTCATGCAGCAATTAACATTAATTATTTCAAACATATGCTGAAAACTTTTTGCAGCAAAGTTAATTATTGAATGCAAAAGCAATACACTAATGTAATAAATACAAGAAAACTCAAATCTAAGGGGAATGCTGCCTGCAACTAGAAGAAGAAACTGTGATCCATTCCTATAATAATTACTAGTGCAACATCACTTTCAGACATCTTTTCACAACTCTAGCTTCTCACAAAACTAATTTGGGATAATATGCCTGTGGGGAAAATGCCTAATTTGCCATGCATGTCCCATTCTTCTCTGACTCCTGAGACTAATATCTGACACAAAAGACATCAGAAAGCTTTTCACAGATTCCTCCTTGGTATTCACCTTAAGTTAGAAGAAACAGATTTCAAGTAATAGGCTGTTCAAAATGAAGATTAAGTGATTCATAATAATTATTTTTCTAAAACTTCTGATGCTTCTTTTGATGCACTTTATTGCTCAGAAAAATTTTGGTTCTTTCCTTCATAACAGCAGATCCAAACTATATTTGATTGGAAATAAATTATAGGTAACCTTTCAACATCTGCTATTAAAATTATTAGATTTTAGTGATGCCATCTTTCTTTTCTCTACTTTGATTATATTTTTTGAATTATCAAATAAAAAAAATTCTAAAAATTGAGAGAAAAATATTAAACAGAATTTTTTTCGCAACAGCCTCTAACCTAAATAGCTATATTTTCCTTATATTTGAATGTTTAATCATGTAGGAGTAATTTGTTCCATATGATATCCACAATGGTTTGTCTTGTAGTAGTTTCAGCTATTTTCCAATACTCATAATTATATTGAAATTTGCTGATATTTTGGAATTTGCTGTTATGCAAACAGTTTAGCCTTTAAAACAGTTGATTCATTTCCAAGAAGACTCAGAAAAGTTTTTATTTTTCATTTTAACATGTTATAATAAATCTCTGACTTTCAAGGAAGAGGTGTAATTAAGTTTGTAACAGTATTTTATTTTTAGCAAATGATTGAAAGGTAGACACTATTTTGCTCTTGTTTTCAATTCACTCTTACAAAATAATTAACTAGTAGAACACAAATTTTCAAAGAAATTCTACATGCTCAGAAACTCTTTGGTCTATGCTCTCTCTTCATGCACAAAAATCAATACAAAATCCTGAAACAAAGCTCACAAAATTCAGTTCTGTGGTGGATCCAAAGATACTAAACTGTGAAGTTTATACTAATACTAAGATTTAGTAATAGTGTGGATTTCATTCTTTTTAGCTTTAGCTTTTTACAGACGGCAGAGTTTTCTCCTGTTTCTTTAATACTTATAAAAGTCAATGAAGATAATATTTGAATTGGCTTGAAAACAGAGACATTAATTGCATATTTATCCAGATATTTAGAGGAGAGAGATTAAAGTGGAAGTTGTGGCATCATATTCCAACACAATCTAATGTAAAGTGTCCTGTAAAAAGGCTTTAAAAGGAAAGGGGGAAGAGGAAGCAGAAACACAATCAGCAATGAAGAAATAAATTCTCCTATCTGTCAGTGTCCAAGCAACAAATCTGCAAGATCTGTCAGAGGGACTGTTATGAGCAGTGCAGCAGAAACATAGCACGTGTTGTATGACAGCAAAAGTAAACAGACTTGGTGCTGACTTAGGGAGAGCTTGTAGTGCAGGAGTCTGCCTGTAGAGCATGGAGAGGAAGCAGGCTTTCCAAAAAGATAAAAAGGTTTGCTTTTTTTTTTCTTTTTCTTTTTCTTTTTCTTTTTCTTTTTCTTTTTCTTTTTCTTTTTCTTTTTCTTTTTCTTTTTCTTTTTCTTTTTCTTTTTCTTTTTCTTTCTTTTTCTTTTTCTTTTTCTTTTTCTTTTTCCTCTTCTTCTTTTTCTTCTTTTTCTTCTTCTTTTTCTAGAAGGCTGACATAGAATTTTAAATGTGATTAGGAGGAAATGGGCCGGAAGCAGCTCAGACTGACATATTATCATATGGGGCTAGTTTTGGTATTGTCATAATAACTTCCTTGTGGGTTGGATTTCATAGAACAGTCTTCTTTCCACATTCTATTTAGGAAATGCAAGTATCTTTTCAGGATATTACTACAGAAACTGGGTTTGGCTAGCTTAACTCTCAGCAGGTTCCAAATACTTTGCTTAGTATACACCCAGTGAAATAATAGTTCTTAATTATCCACTTAGTTCATAGACAGCAGGTTGTTTAAGGGATGATGAATACAGCTTTAATGTTATTGCTTTTACATGATGTTTCTTAATATGATGTTGATTTAATTTTCTTCTTTTAAATAAAAGTGTAATTTGTATTGATACCATTCCATTACCTTGTCAATGTAGTATAATCTTCAAATCCCTACATCAGAAACATTTAGATTGGCATATTATTGGGTTTCCATATTGTTGGATTTTTTTTTTTACTGGTATCCTTTTAACATTGTCTTGACACAGTAATATGTCATAGCATACTTGCATTGAAATAATTTTCCATCAGTTTGACATGATGTCTCCCTGGACATGTACTGACACTTAAAACAAACAGAGAATTACTGTTGCTATTTTGCAGACAAAAAAATGCTGCACTCAAAAAACCATTTTGTTTTCAAAATACAATAATCCACTTTAATAACTGCTTTCAATTTCAGATGTCTTTTTTCTCTTTTTTCCCCCATTTTTTCCCTTGATACTATAAAAAGCTATATAAAAAAAAAATACAGAATTTCATCTCTGTTTATCTGAAAAGGCTTCATATATTGATATGTATTTAATTTTAAATAAAAATATATTAAAAATGCACAGTTAGTTACAACTGAGATGTAAAACTGCTAGAAAAGACTATATGAAGAACTATTGCAAAACTTCGCAGTTCCATTTTAATGTTTTAACATGATGACCACATTTCTGTTACTTTCATTTTCCAAGCTAAAATTAAGGTCATGAAACATGGACTAAAGGGAAGATAACTGGAGTGAGATTATTTTCATATCTTGGTATTTGTTGTTAAGATTCTTTTCATTAGTGACTCTGAGATAAAAATTAGCAAGTAACAAAATTTGTCAGTAGCTCAGAGTTTGAAAGTACTGTCTAAACCTATAAGGATCAGATTATCAGCAAGAATTAGGTGACATTAAAAAATGGAATAAAATGACATTTAATAGTGCAAAATAAATCTACATCTCTGTAAAGGTCAATGAGGATGCGTTATAAACCTTAGACTCATCACTGAACATAAAGTCTGCCTATGTGATGTCATGATGGAAAACAAAACCCAGGGCTGTATCAGGGCATCTATTTCAAATTGAAAAAAAAAAATCTATGCCATTATATAGGATACAGGAATACAGGACTATATTTTTGTTGCTAATATTCAGAGATTAATTCTAACTAGATGACCATCAGGAAAGTGTTACCAGGAATATTTCCAGGAGGGAGATGAGGTGCTTATCATACAACGAGAGCAGAGGGCCCTTCTAAGTGCTAGCAGAGAATATGGTTTTCTCATCAAGATTCAAAGAGAATGAAATTTTCTCTTTTAAGGGAGAAGAAATGTATCAGCTAGAACACAACAATAACACAAGAACAAACATTATAACCTTGTAGTAAACAAGGTTAGGCTGCTCCAAGAAACTGTCTACCTAACTAATCTTCTGTTGTTCCAAACCAAAAGAGAGAGCTTTCTTTCTGTGAAGAAGTTTTAAGATCAGATGATAATGTGGGTTTATATACAAAAAAAAAAAAAAAAAAAAAAAGGGTTTATAAACAAGACACATCCCAGACATGCTGTTTTACTGTGTTACTTTTCCAGCCTGTGAGGCAGTGCAGGCAGGAGGAAGATCCTGTGGGTCACTGCAATGGTGTCAATGATCCAGAGCTGTGGGGACCTGTGTCCTGGAGGTTAGAGACACAATCCTAAATCCTGAAGAGTGTCACTGGGTTCCTCAACAATGTATTTTTTGTGGTTACCTCCACTGCTCATAAGTGGTTTTAGGTATACATTTAGGTACAGAGTATCTTGCCATGGATTCTTGCCTTCCCAAATTGTACTGTTGTACTGTTTTATTATGATTTGTTGCAGCCATTGGCAGTGCTCCAAATTTCCTGTTCAGGTAACTTCTGGACGTGTTGATGTCCAGCAGACTATGTTCTTTGTCTATATATTTTTCTTAAGCACACCAAAACTACTCTGTTCTTTGCAAAAGGTTTGTACCATATGTCATCTACTTGTGTTACAGCAAAAAGTCAAGGTTCATCAACTCATGCCAAGAGCTATCTTCAATTAACTCATGCTAACTGCTACAGCAGTGGGGCCAGGAAACACAGCTGGGATTAGTCTTGAGATTGAAATCATTATTATATTATTTCTCTCAGAGATCTTCTGCTCACCACAGGTGACTGGATAAAGGTCTCTTAACAGTACTGAGAGCCTCTTCTCCCACATTCTTAATGTGGACCTGCTTTTCACAGATCTTTGCCAGTCTTAGTTTGAGTGCCCATGGACTGTCACATAAGACAGAAAAAAGATCTCTGTTTTATAGTGCTGGTCCAGTGCCATCAAAAGAGAATAAAAATGGGAAATTTTGAAAACGCAATTGAGAAGTATAAAGAGTATTTAATGGATAATGGATGACAGCAGTAGTTCTCTTTGTTTAAAAATAGTGCCAGTTTGGTTGAGGTCAATGCTTGTGTGATTACCTGCTGCTTATGCATTTATGAGTAAAAAAATTCATAAGAATCTCCCTTTGGCACCAGCTGATGTACATGATTCATGCAAACTGATGTGAAGTGCCCCAACAATACCAGGTGACTGAGTCATGGTCCACATTTTATGCCTGTCTGCTTCTGTTCATCAGGAGCATGAGGCTGTATCTTAAGACAGTCCAGGAGCACTTTTCAGTAATATAAATTTAAACATAAATAGGCAGGATAAGCTGAGGTTAAGGTTAGCTGATGAAACCTAGACTGTTGCTGTCTTTTTCACAAGTAATATACACATTGGAATGTATCTATAACTTGCAAAGACCCTTTTAAGCAGTCAAGCCAAGACAGAGAAAGGGGTGTATTTAAATGCAAACCTGAACAATTCAGAGCTTTAAAACACTATTCAAGTCTCCCTTAACCATGCTGCTGTAACTGATTGAAGTAGCCTCAGAACTTTAGAATTAAGTGAGCTGGCACTGCAGGATAGCATTGATTTAACACATGTTGGCCCAGGTGAACTAATATTCAGCATAAGAGGATGACAACATATTATACATAACTGACAAAGCTGTCAGAAAGCAGTTTTTACAAAAAGAAAGTCTAAGTTGTTTCACTAATTTTGGCATGCATTGCAATCATTCTTTTGCAAAGTTTTAGTTACAGTATCAGCAACTTATCATTCCAAGGACCATGTCATTACAAAATAGATGGTTCTGCAGAGATCACAGAACATGAATGGAAAATATCATGCTGGTTAGCTCTGTATATTAATCTGTAGCTGAAGAAAATCAATACATTTGTGAATTTTTTTGACAGATGAAGGTGTCATTATTATAAGGGTATAATTAATATAATTAAATTAATTATAAGCCATATAATTATGGTTTCCTTATTTATGTTTCCCAACAAAAATGATAGTAGAAGCTTCTAGCAAGAAGGCTTTTCAGAATTATTGACTTTGTTTATCCTTGAGATCAGAGGATTTTGGAAAGGAGAATATTTGGCAATGGCAAGAAATGTTATAAGAATGTGGAGTTAGTTGTCAAAAGAAAAATATATTAAATTTTCAATCTTGAAATAAGCACATTTTCTTTTTTTTTGACAAAAAATTGTTGAAATTGAGTAACATGCTGAGTACCACACTAAAGATATATCAAAAGCAAGGTAAAGAGCTTTTTATCAAACTATTCCTCAATTTTTTTTGGTGTAGGGTTAGATTTCCAACAATTTTGCCGATTATTAGGTAGAGGATTAAAGCACAATAATTCCATAGCAACCAAAAAGCAAGTTTCACTCCCTGACTACATGCTCTGGTAGGCCCTTACATCTTGGTGTTCCAGTTACCCACTTTCAATAAAAATCCACATAAAAATTAAACCTCACTCTTCTTGTTCTTTACTTTTCTGCTTTGATCTTAGAATGAAGGGTTGGCTGGTCATAATTCTCCCTTTGACTTTTACATCTCTGAATAAGGTATGTCAACTTCAGCTTGACCACAAAGATATTCTTTGTGATGGAGGATGGAAAGACTTTCAAGTTTGACAACAAGAATTGCCCAAAGCAGTGTATTTTTAGTATTTCAGTATAAGTACATATATTTTTACATTCTCCTCTAATTCTATGGAAAAATACTTTTGAAAGCACTTTGCAGAGATGAAAAGGAGGTCTGAAACAGCAAATCATATTTTAAAAAGCCCTGTCATGCATACAGGGATGTTTGTATCCCCCTGACTCATATTACTGTAGGAATATGTCAGTTTGTTGTCAATGCAGCTTCAAGTCAAACATTTAGAGCTCAGGGAGGGTCTACAAACCCAATACCTTTTAAATATGGCCCTATGTGCATATCTATATACTTACACCAAGGACTGAAAACACTGTAGAACTATGAAAAATGTTGGTTCCACTTCTCTGATCAAATATTTATGAAAGGGATACTATGCAACTATTTATTGTCTGGCACACTGTTTGCATATACCTTAATACTCTGTAGGTCTTCTGCTAGTGGAAGCAGCATATCTACATATTCAAATATTTGCTCTTAATAAATCTATTATGTATGGAGACTTTGGTGTTTTACACAGGGCTTATTTTTTACAAATTGTCGAAAATAGAGAGTGGATTATTGAATGAGTTTGCGGTCAATGCTTTTTGACCTAAATTATGCTTACAAATTAACCAACAGGAAGGTGAGCAGGAAGGCTAAGGGGATTAATAGATTACAGTGTCACAGTTTGCAGGTTAGCTCACATTGAAGTGAGTTTAGCATGTTATTTTAAATGGGAAAAGAGACAGAAGTAAATAAGCAAAGATCAAAGCCAATCTGCTTTAAGATTTTCTCTTGATACTATTTTTTTTAAACGGGATTGCCTTAAGAAAAATTTTAATTTTTTTAAGCACATCTAGTATTCTTACTGAGAACAAAATTCTCTTTATGGTTCAAGATGAGATTATTCTCTTGGTCTTTCACACAGCACAGATCAGATGATCTCACAAGTAACAAAGTAGTAACAAAAATAACCAAACACACACATGATTTTACAGCTAATCCTTACCATTCATATTGAAATCACATTGTATATAAAGAAAATATCTTTATTTTATTAGGGTTTTTTTATTAGGGTTTATTTATTAGCTTTTCCCATATTGTAATTGCATTATCAACACACTAGTCAATAAAAATTTTTGAAGTGAAAAGCACAGAAAAACCTTCAGTATTTTAACTAACATTTTTTCTGATCATGTTCTAGTGACCATAGAATTTAAAGCATGGAGACAGAGCAAAAGGGAAACAACAAACTGCTGGTCAACTGGGAGACAGAAATCACATGAAGTTCCATCCCGAATTCGCACCATTTGTCAACAAGTGTCATTTGTTGGGGGTGTAGCACTTAGAAGATGAGGCACAATAACCACTGCAGAAAATAAGGCAATTAGCCAATTATGCAGAGACTAGATTCCTCTTCTACATTCTCTTTAAAACCTGATGTTGACCTTGGTTGTCCTACATTAATGGAATAAGCTCATTCTTTACCATCGTTCTTAGCAGACATCCATGCTATATTTTGATTATGAAAAAGAATAATTATGCATTAATATTATAAATGTATTCTAATGGTATCAGAATCATATAATTAATAATTAAGATATTGCTATAAATTTAATGAAGGTTACATTTTCAACTATTAATTGAATGTGAAATGTTGATTTGCAGATTAAAGGGTGTAGAATCCCTTGTCAAAGCCCAGTAGCTGTCACATACTCTAATTCTTATTCCTTTCAAACATCAAATCCTCTTATGTATCATTTTCTTAATGGCCAGAGAGACATCCTGTCTATACTGGTTATTCTTATTAACAATATTTTTTCTAAATTTAGTAGTTGAAGTTAGAAGTACATTTCTTCTACAGTTTTTCGTATGAGTTTTTGAGCTAATTGCACTACAATATTGTACTTTCTTCATAGACACACAAAGACAACCTCCTATAAAGCAGGATCTTCGTAACAACAATGGGTACTATACGGTAAGATCATGAACCTACTAAAACAGAGCTTTGCAAAATACATAACGTCTTTTACACTGCACAATTTCTGGTAGAGGATCCCTTGCATTGGTTTCTTTTACAAAACACAAAGGTTTTTTTAACAAATATATCTACAAAGTGGATTTGGCTGACTACTTTTATCATATTCCCTTCCACCCACACAAATTCATGAAGGGAAGTAGTTTAAGTAAAATTCATGTAAACTAAGAGAATATATCATCTTCACTATGTTATTTAAGCAAGAATTAGCTTTTCACATCAGCTGCAATCCTCAGTGTGATTTCTACAATACAGACTTACTTCACTTGCCAAAGCATCAGCAGCTGGTGTTACTTGAAACACACTGTTGTACCGGAGACTCTGCACAGGACCAGCAAACACAATCTAGAATCTACAAATGACCTTTGCCTACTTAGTACAGCACAGCAGTACTGTAGAGGCCAGACATGATGCACTGGAACATAACAAGTGGTACTAGGTACCTTTATTTAGGCAAATTAGTTGACACTGCTCTTTTATCCCTGCACAGACCAAGCTTCTAAAACCAAGATGCACTATTTAAACTTGAAAGATGCCATATAAGAATGCATAGTACACTAGAATTTTTGTTTTAAGCAACACTGTTAATTTTATTATTTTTGTGTCTCCATGCAAACATAGCATTTGACTATGAGTCTTCACTTCTAACTTTAATAAGTAATTTGGTTTTATTTTTTGAACATGCTGGGTTTAGTGTTTCATGTGAATTCCATGTCAATCCATGCTGTTGTATCCTGTTTTCCTTTTAGTATGAAGTTCAGAAATTAAATCATTCTGCTGCATCTGGATAGATGGAATAAAACTTCACTAGCAACATTAAATGTTCTGGAAATATATGGAGGAATTACCATTGTGTCAGAAAAATGACACCCAAATTTATTTTAGTCATAGGTTTAAGATGACACTTGCTACCATTTTCAGACCATTCCTCTCCTGAACTCATTTTGTCACAAAAGAAAACCAACATGGATATGTATCTACAGTCATTATTGAATTGAAATATCCCAATTGTGAAAATGTCTGCTGATGAAAACAGAAGCTATTGAAAAGACAGGTAAATGTAGTGTGTTTATAGCTTACACTACACTTTCTAAATTTTGGAAAGCAATGAAAATAAATCTGACAGCCATTATGTAGGTAACACCCACTTACCCATTAGGAAGATGGATAAATATTTTGTCACCTGTAGGACTAGTAAGAAAATTTATTTTGACAATTGACATACAGTAAATTGCTCAATAACCAAAATTCAGCAAGTAGCTGAAACTTGAATGCAATAGGATTTTATGGACATTAAGAAGGCAGATATTAACATACACAATTTTGATCACCTTATTAAGACTGAAAGCCAGAAAAATCTAATTGAGAATATGTTTTGTCTACAATATTAATCCAGTTAGATATAAGACAAAGTATAAAATAATGATACTCACTGCTAATTAAAGCACCAAGGCACCAAAAGCACTTTAAACAGTATTAGGAGCAGCAAACGCAGAGTAATATTTTCACTGTAATTTCTTTGTGGAATATTTATGGCATGATGATCCTAGACAAAATAAAAAATGCAAGTGACAAGGAAAAATCTTTTCTTGCATTTTAAGTAGGCTAAGAAAACAATATCTGACTTCACTTGCCCTTGTTTTTTGTTAAACAAGGGCATTTTATCCAGATTTATACTTCTGTTTACAGTATGAAAATGCACTAAATCATGTTTCTATATGTAGGACATGGGTAGATTTTCTTAAAATTTTGAGTTTTTGTTTTTTCAAAGTAAATAGAACTATGACAAAGTGGGAAAAGAAGGTAAAGAGGTGAGGACACTTGATCTTGTTTAGACTAATAATGTAGCATAAATTCAGCCCTCTTGCAAATATTCTAATTATTTTATCAAATATTGATAAGAATCACTGGAGAAGATTTGTAGGTATGGGGGAAAATTCTTTTCTATGAACTTTTACCAGGATGCAAGTGTTGCTTGAAAATATGAACAGACCAAAAGAATAAGAAAAAAAAAAAAAAAAAGAGCTATTCCTCTAAATATGAAAGTTCTCTGATTCCTTGTATCTTTACAGAAAGCATATAAAAATAAGTAGGTGGCTGGCCTGCAGCACAATCTCTAGGGCAGCTTACTGTGACCCAAAGCAGGAAGTTATGTCTCAAAATATGTTTTACTCCATTTTTCAAAGAATCACCAGGAATTTCAAAGAATTATAGCTTATCATTGAAACAGTAAATGCTTCCCAGAGAAAATGCTTCAGTACAAAACAGAACACTCTTAGGAAGGAGAAAGGTAGGAAGACAAGACTGCTGTAGGATTTTGGGCTTTGTCTCAATATCTCAGACAGAAAACCTTTAACTGTTGTACTTATGTGAGTGGGTCAAATATTCTTCTAGAAAATAAATTATTCTTCCATTTAGTAGGCCAGGGTCCTGTGAGATTCATGTGTTTGCCTTATTTATGTTAGTTGAAGTTATACCATTTCCTTCTATAGAAAACTATTGGGCTAAGAGCAGAGCAACAGAAAAGCTAAGCTTGATCACAGAATTTCTCTGTGGAATATCTGTGGAAGGATTGAGAGGCCTCCTGAATGGCTGACATGGGGCTCCCAAACATTAATTCACAGGTCTTGACAGAAAAAAAAAAAAAATACCTTGAAAGACTCAAGTAAATATAGAGAATAAAAGAGGTTTGAGAAATTACAAAATCATGTAAGTCTGAATGTCACAGGAACAGGAAAAATACAAAATAATTGGGCATTATGAATAGTATAAAAGTTCTTATGCATTCAATTTTTCTATGGTATATACAAAAATATATAAATTCTTTTACAACTAAACTGACACTGTAACCTTCACTTTCTGAATCATCTCCCACTGGAATGATTTCCAGTTATTTATTTTCTGTTAGCATAACTAACATATATGTGGATCCCTATGACTAAAGCTAAATAAAATGTATGTTTTTGGTAGTGAAAACATTTGTTAGATTGGTATGAATTTTACTAACTTGTCTCTTCAATTTACATTCTTTGGGTGTTATTTTAATTAATACAGTTCTTTAAATATTACAAAACATCAATAACAGCAATGCATTTGTTTTGGTCATAGCTTTTGAGGAGAGGAAATTATTCAGAGTAATACTGCCTGTTATCTCTTCTCCTTTTTTATCTCTTCTAGGTATAAGGAGGACCACATCTAAGATGTGTACTTCTGTACTGTAACTTAGCCTGAGGAAGAATTGGATGAAAAGATCAGTCAGGTGTTCCTTTAAAAAGAGACATTACTTATTTGTTTTCTTCTTTAAAGGGAAGACTTTAAAAGGCTTTGTGCATCAGACATTTTGACTTCTTGAAATATGAATACTTGAAGATTAGTTTCTGATGAGGCTGCTTTGAGTACTTCCAGAAAAAGAGTTCATGCTGAATCATAGTTGAATGTAATGGGTTTATTAAATTCTCAAAATTATGTATATATAAACCAAAATTGGAATTTGAGTTGTAATATTCATTTTCCCAATCATGTCTGCTTTGCTTTAAGATGAAAGGTACTTAAAAATCTGGATTTCTGAATTAATTATGATTGTTGTCTGTTTGAAGTGGTGTGTATGTCTATGCATTTGTGTGCATTTGAAAATATAAATATAGTAAATGATAACATCTGTTAGGGAAAGGAAGAACAGCATCTAATGGGGGTGTTTTTTACCACTTTGTTGTCCTAAATTATCTTATCGGCATATATAACTGGAAAGTATGTAAAATATGATTCTCTATCATAACAGGTACTAGGCAACACTCTTAGTAATTTCTTTTCCTTCCCTAAAGCTGACTCTGAAACAGGTGAGTTACCATCATACTAACTGAGTTTATACTTCTTCTCTGCGTAGAAAGACAGTTTGTTATATAAGCAAGACTTAAAAAGTAACAGGATTCCTCATTGCCAATTTGCTAAATTTTATCACAAGTCTTTTGCAACTCAGATCCTGTTAACCTAATTACACTGCTGCTTACGTCACGGTATGAGATGGCCAAAGGCTAACTGTAAGAAACTGGCTTTTTTGAAAATCATATAACACTGACAGAACACAAACATAATTCTACTGTCATGCTTCCTGGTCAGCTCATGAGTGGAAAGAGTCCATGTTCCACTGATTGTACTTCACAAAAATATGAGAGACTAAGAAGTCATAAACTTTGAAAGCAGTTTGAAATCTCTGAACTCAAAACTTTTGCCTTAAATTCTACACTAGCAACAGAGATGCCATTTTTCCAGCTTCCTCTGGATTACAAAAAAAACCCTCAACTGCTTTTGCATCTTTTATAAGAACTCTCATAGTATATTATTCACCATATTACCCATGCTTACTTATTTAATAAAGTTTAATCTATTTGATTAAATACTAGAATCAAGAGAGAAATCTTTACAGATAAATATATTCTAATTCAGCAACTGTACATGAGGTGGATTTATAATAGCTACTAAAACCCTTGGACTCGTATTTTCTTTTTGTTACTTGCAAAGGTTTTTTTACTGTAGCATTAACATAGATGATACTTGGTTTTCATGGGGGGATTGAATTTCTTCACAGGAAAAGTACATGTCATCTCATTTCTTGGTCACTGAGGACTGTGTGTTGTCAACTTTAATTTCTTTATTTTGTGTGACCAATTTCTCCTCATGGTTCTAATACTACCACGCTAGAATAAATTGTGTCTTTCACTTCCAGTCTTCTTTTAATCATTAATATCCACACAGAGCTCTTATTTCAGGAATATCCCAAAATCTCCTTTTGCCCGAATAAAAGCTACCAGACTAATAGTATCTTTTGAGAACTTACTAATTCTTCTTTTTTGCATTACCTGGTATGATCCTTCAGTCATTTCCTAGAAGTTGTCTCACTATCTTATTCAATTTAAGATAATTTATGGAATTATTCTGCCTAAGATGTATGCAGGAGCTGCCTTCTTCCATTTTTAATGTGCAATCTTGTCATTGGAATATATTCTTTTCATATATTTTATATCAGATTGAACTTTTTTTTTTTTTTTTTTTTCTGTGGGGAATACCTCTCCATGCCACACATACAGACTTTTCAAAAGACAATAAATACATCTGCTGTGTTCTGCAGCAGAACAACTGTGTCAAGGGAGGTGGCCGCTATTTCCCACAGTACTAACTGTTCCATCCCATAATTCATATTAAGATTAGCACACATTCTATCATCCTCTCAGACTCTTTATTGTGTTTACAAATAAAACTGAAGTCATGCATTGCTTTTACCTTTTAAGTTCCCCCCAAAAGTAATTACTGCTTAATATAATTCTTTATGTGGCAGTATCACAAAATTATTCTTGCAGTGTTTTAATACTCTTTTTACACTAGTATTTCTCTATATCTGAATGCATTTGATAATTCAGATTTAAAATTAGTGATTTTTAATAGCAGGTCTCACAACTTAACTGTAATTATCACATCTCTCTGTCAACGGATAACTGTCTACATCTGATCTGTCCATCAGATGGTGTCGATGCTTTAATGAAAATCAACATTATCCAGAAAAAAATAAGTTTACTTTTTTCCTGTTTCATACTAAGACAGGATAAGCCTCAGTATCAGGCTGGGAGATGAGAGTTCTTCAGTTCTCTGCAGAGAATGGTTTGGGGATGCTGATGAACAAGAGAATGGACACAGGCTGGAAGGGTGTACTCACTGTGCAGAAACCCAAATGTGTCCTGGGCTGCACCAAAAGCTTCATGTCCAGGAGGGTGAGGGAGGGGCTTCTGCCTCTCTATTTTGCTCTGGCAAGACCCCACTTGAGTGCTGAATCCAATTCTGGGATTCCCAGTACAAAAAATACATGGACCTGCCAGAACTTATCCAGAAGAGGTTCATAAAAAAAGGCCAGAGAGATGAACACCCCTGCTATGAGGAGAGGAGACAAGGCAGGGTTCACAAAATCATCATCCAATGAGGGAGGTAGGGGGGGAAAGTTGGGTCACATGGACTAATCAAGCGTCAAAATTTAGGGGATTCCTGGAATTCCAAGCATGCAGTGAGCCTAAAACAGATTGACAGGAGACACAGGGTAGATTGACAAAGTGGGGTGGGAGGGTCTCATTTGGACCAAACCATCAACTTAGGCAATAACAGAACACACCATTAACAAGAAAAACACTGCGACACGATTATTTTCATCTTCTGGCTATGTACCTCCAGAGTTTATAGGAATGTTTAAAAACCTTCCACAGGAAAAAAAATATTTTTTATATGGAAACATATCCAACTAAATAAATAACTTGTAATCAGACACAATTTCCTCTGAGTTTTACTGCATCAATTCTTGCTCTTGTTCAACTGAACATAATTAGTGATCAGAAAAAAAAATATTCATCATCTTGATTGCAATAATTTAGTCTTCTTTCAATTATGTGACTGCAAAATTATGGATAAAGTGTTCTATTTCAGAGGCTGTGAAAATTTTCTTATTGCTTCCTTTTCTTCTATGATCATTTATTGATATGCCTCTCACAAATTTAGTCAAACAAAGTTAGCTACATGTTGATTTTTGAATTTCTATTTTTATTAATTCTAGTTTTCAGGGTAAAAGTGTATTAAAATGAAGCAATTTTTTAAAATATTATCTGCATAGAGATGATAGCACACAATCTTAAATTAACTTACAAGTTAAGGTGAAATGTAAGGAAATCTTAACAAGACAATAAAAAAATATCTTGCTAAAAATGCAATTATGTTCCAAGGTGGTCTTATTGGTCAGTGGTAGACTTAGTCAGAAGTTGAGAAGAATGTATTTCAAGAAACAGATTCCCTCTTTTCCTGATGAGTAGATGAAATCTTCTTATTCTAGGGATGTGGGTTGCTGGATTTTTAAAATGCTTTTGTTTAGTAGTTTTTTTCTTATAAGAAACTATGTCTCCTCCATACTTTGAATCATGAGTCAAATTATTTCTGTATTCATGAACTCAAGCAAATTTGACCAAGTTATGAGCCTTTAAAATTTCTGTTATGCACCTTTTGTTAAATTTTTATGGTTACCATGTTCATCTTAACTCCTACTGATTTTCCTAAAGCTATTATATAAAAGATAGCTTTGTAATAAATCATAAATTGCTTCATAAAGGACAGCACATTATGAATCATAGTGTAATGTTTTAATCACAATGATGTTTCCATTGATTACACAGTCTAAACCATGTGAGGTACAGGATTTTTTTTTTTATTACCGTTAAGGTTTCTGAGGGTTTACAATTTCTTTGGTTTGCAATTTCAACAACATATTTAGTATACAGTTCATGTAGCAGCTACTAACTCCATCAATTGATATGCCATATTGTGTTTTTCTTCTATTTTTTGAATTTTGCAACAGCATCTTGAAAGTCACTAGCATTTTTTCTTTATTTCACAGTAATGCAGTATATTTCAAAGCAATTGTTTTTTAATGAGAAAAGAATATTATGCACTTTATAGTGTGTACTGTTGAAGCCTTAACATCAAAGTTACATAAATTAGCTTACTTTTACTTTGTAATAGAAGATAATAGAAGAACTGGTACCAACACTAAAATTCTTATTACTTCCAAAATGATTCTCAATTGCTTACTTTATGAGCATTTATATATTTCAAAATAGATATTCATAATTTTAAAATCAATTGACTGTTTCAAAATTTTACATTGCCCTTAGATTATTCTTTTTTTCACTGAATTAGAAGCTTAAAATGCCAAAGCTGTTTAAAAATTTTAAAAATAATGGCAGATTAATAATTATAATATCACTATGCATGTAAAACTGTCTTTAATGTCAGCCTCTTGTCTGTACATGAAGCGTTTACCAGTTCTAACCTTGAAAAGAAGAAAGAAAATCTAGTTCAAACTTATAACTCATTGGGGTTTTGTGAACTGTAGCCAAAGTATTTTGAAAATGTTGAAAAACAAACACCAGCATGAAAAAGGAAATGTTGTACAAACCTAAGGAATTCATATAGTGACACAGTACATCCTACTTTGATGAATTTTTCTTTTAGTTATTCAGAGATATCTTTAAGAGCTTGTTTTACATTCACAGTGATATATATATATAATATCTTTTTCATCTTGCAGAATAAAAATACCCTTTCCATTCCTACTGACCCATTTGAGTACTGCTTTCTCCATAACAACCATCTTTCATAGGAACCATCTTTCTCAGGTCTCCCATTTGATCTTGTAGCTTGACATCATGTTGTGAAAAGTGTCACATTCAATATAACCTGCATAGGTGTATTCTTATCCATGTTTCTGGTCTTAGGAAAGGAGTTTTTCTACTTTACATTTTTTATATATCTAAGTAAAATTCTGTCAGGTTTTCTCAAAGACATGGAAACAACTTCTCAATAACAGGTCTGATAAAAACATCTTACCCAACAAGACTGCTCTTGAGTCACTCTTTGGTTACTGGTACTATTAGCTTTACAATCATCAAAAATATTTTATTTCAGAAAATGTTTAAATCTTGAAGTACGCATTCTTAAGTCTTTTCCAAAATATTTGCAGCAGCAAGGAACCTTACATACATAAATCATAGTTTTCTCTTCAATATGCTTCAATCATAATTTCAGAACTGATTGAATTTCAGGAAGTAATGAATGCTAGTCTTTCACTTCTACAAAGATAATTTCACAAGCAAAATATTGTTTCTCTGACAAATATTATAGATTTCCTTAGTTTCTGGGATTTTTTTTAATATGTGTTGATGTTTTTGTCTTATTTTTAGGTAACACATAGCTATTTTATTCTGATATATTTTCCTGTCCACCTTCTGTGAACAAATCCCAGCCATTCATAGCATATAGATTTTCATAAATTCAAGTATCAACTGAACAGATTTATTTACAGGAGTGAGAAAACAACCTGTTTGTTTTAACTTCTCTTGTGAATGGGCACATGGAATATTTTAGCTCATTTGTCTGTTTTTTTAGAGAAGTACGACTGACATATTTCAGCTTAAAGGTCTGCTTGGTCTATTGGCAGCCTTTATGTTTTGTATGTATTCAGCCTTACAAAAATGTGCCCAATAAATCATCCACTAACAATAGAAGAAAATAGAAATACTTCATTTTTATTCTGTTCTTCTATCCATAATATAACAATTGCAGAAGCTGGGGGAGATGAAAGAAAAGGAACCACAAAGGGACAGCAGACCCACCACGGGTTCCCCTAAATCATATCTCTTATCAATAGTCTCTGAGAGAGAATTTTGGCTTAAACAGACTTAGTGTTTTTATTTCTGTATTCTAATGAACTTTAAGAAAGGATCTAAACAAGCATTGCTTTTTGTTCTTGGAAAAAAACTAGGGAAAAATTTCCTCTGGCAATTCTTGTGGGCATATTTATTTGTGAAAATTAATCAAAATTAGAACAGTACTGCTCAAAAGAAATGCATACAACACCATCAAACTTGCTACTTCAGTTATTTTTTCCAAAGAAATATGTAGTACAGAGATACTTTAAATCACCTCAAGAATTTAATTTTCCTATCCTTAATGCTAGTTTGAGTAGAGGATAAATATTAACAATTTTTAATATAAGCAAAAAGACCTGTACAGGAAGTGTGTGATACAGTAAGTTTTTTGCATGTCAGGTGAAAACTCCCTACCTCTCTCTCTGGCTAATTGATTTTTTCTGAACAAACTCTATGATGCTCACCCTAGCTTTCTTTCCAGTAACATTTTGAAAGCTTTTTTTTATTACAGGAAAGGCAACTCTTAATGAAAATTTTCTTTTTATGTAATGACTTTCTCATCTTTTATAAATTCAGCATATGAGTTCTTGGTGTATCATAATCATTGTCAACACATGCCAATAGCAGAAACTGCATCAGTTAATACATACTTTAGTAAGCCCTAAAGCACTGTGAGTTAAGATAATATGGTAAATCAACATCAGTGTGTGACAATTTACACTATTTAAAGATTTTATACTGTGTCTAAAACATACTTCTATTTTCTGTTCAATTTTCTACAGTTAACTCCCTCTTCAGCCAGCCATGTTTATCATTCCCTCCCTGTATTTCTAATATCAGATCTCACTGTTACCTGCTCTCTGTTGTAATTGGTACTCACCACTTTCTTGCTTCAGCATCTCCCATAAATGCTATTAATGACCTTGTTCTTTCATCTTCTGGGTTATTAATGGTGATGTCCATCCACTCACAATTTGCAGATTTTTCATGCAAGGACTACTCATAAATGCTGATACAACTCTACAAACTTTGCTAGGAATTTTAATCTTATTAGCTTGCACAGACTTTAGGATATTTTTCTGCCCTGGTAAAACTCAAAGAAAAGTAAAATGGTTTTTTCAGTGAAATGTATTATCACCTTTTAGAGACTGTATTTAGCTACTTGTCTGAAGTTTGGGGCATGATTATGGCAACTACACCTACAACAATCCTGCCGGTCCTCTTAAAACTGTAGGAATTTTTTCAATAATGAAAATATAAAAATACTTTTTTTTCTGATCTTTTTCTTTACTACCTGTTTTGAGCTCTATTTGATTTGTGAAATTGTTCAAGGGTTTTATCACTCACTTCATTGAGCTTTCACATCCAAAATTTTATACATATCTCTCTTAATAACATGAAAAATTATGTGAACTGAGTTAGTAATACTGTATAAACAATATCTTGGAACACTGTTAATATACATTTTTTTTAACCAAGATCATCTTCTGAATCATTATTAAGTCCCTTAGCCTTCTACCAAAGAAAGAGAAAACATTTTTAAAATTATTACAGTAACAGGAGAATCAAAAGACCTTCTCATGTAAATCCAGTTTACCCATAGTAGAACATAATTAAAATAGTTTCCAACTAATGTAGCTAGTATAAAAGGATGGAGAATAAAACTGACCTATATAAATAAAAAAAAAGTTTTTAAAGATGTGATGGTATTATTTCTAATCTTACAGATTATAGCTAGTTCTTAAGAACGGGTTACTGTACTGAGACTATCAGCTATTTCAGAACTTTGCTCTGGCCTTTAAAGCAATTAGATACATACATTTCCTAAGGAAAGTTATGTAAGTAACTAGCATACAAATTATTTTCCTAGCTGACAGTACAAGGCACCAGTAACATTGCAGCAGCTAGGAATAAGAATAGCACATACAGAAGAGGAAAATAAAGGTGGGTTTTGGAAAATTTGGTGGGGCTTTTTTCCCTAATGAATGACAACAGTCTTAATGTGAATAAACATATGACTTTCAGGAAAGGCTTCAAAGATTTTCTCAAGCAGAAGAAAAAAATAAATATCTTTCATTTAACCAAAATTATCTTCTTTTTTTTTTTTCTTTTGTCATTACATGAAAGACAGGTAATACATGCTGCTGCAATATAGTCAAGAAACAGGTTTATAGTTTTATTCCTACTATGAAATCAGTGGCTGCCACATCCATAAAACTTCAATCTTAAATCAAAACTTCAAATCATATAACTGTTGATTAATCCTGTGGGCAGTTTATAAAAATAAACAATCTCCAACATGAAACAGTACAAGTATGCCTTTGTTTTTTGCAGATGGATTTTCATTTAGTAGAAACCATGCTTTTTCTCATTCTACTTAGTGTCTTTAAGTAAAAGGATTAAAGATTAAATAAATGAATGGAGCATGGATTCTAGATAAACCAGCAAAGCAGCAGTGAACTCTCAAGTGTCTCAACAAAGAGCCAGCCAGCAAAGTGTTCAGGTAGTATATCTTATTTGAGATGTAATCAAGAGTCTACTTCTAAAGAGACTTTTTTGGATGATTTGAGCAATGCATTATGTATGACCAATAGTGTTCCTGCTTTATCTACTATCGTAGCTTTTGGGAAGCCTAAATCTTACCTGTAGACCATGAGATAAAAAAGACACACAAGAAATGTCAGCCAAAGAGCTTCACTTCCTAAGAACACATGAATTAACTTGCTCATATCAAATCTAGTTTAATTGTAGAACACAGCACTTATGAACAGGAGGCAAAACATCTGATGACTTTGAAAAGCTATCAGTTCAAACTCCCAGGTTGAGGAGGGCTTAGAGGGTGTCCTCCTACTTCTCAGAGAAGCTTTCTGCCATGCAACTGGTGAGAAAGAGATAGATACATCCCAAGTGCAGCTCTGAATTTCTTTGGAGTATTCAAATATTCCTTTCCCTCCGATATTTACAACTACCTGTCATAGGTATTCCAAATCTTACCTTGATATTGTCACTCCAGAACCAGAAAACTTCTATTTTTCACTTAGCTCAAAAGAAACAGGACAACTAAGGTCAGGTTGATGAGTCAATCTCCTAATCTTATGAATCATTCTCTAACTTCTCTCCCAGAGTAAGGTGCCAGAACCATTTAAAAGCTTTTGTTTACTGTCCTTCTGTTTACTAACATTTCCTAACTTTAGGTTTTTAATATATTCAGAACACTGCAAACAGACTTCTTCAATGTTTGTTCCATCCTTCGCAGGTTGTAAATGTGATTTCTGACCTCCATATCACTTAGTTCAGAAATTAATTTAGTGCCTCCTGACATCTGGATTTCTTTTCTTGGTACTTCTATTGGAGCGTTATTTGTAGACTGCTCCAGAATCTTTTGGTTTCAACCTATATATACTCCGTCATATTAAAATGTTTAATTAAAAGCCAGGTAACATCTTTTTCTATTTATATCCCTGATGTGTTTAAAAACTGCAATTGTAGTCAGCATTGTGAAAGACAAAGCCAATTAAGCTCCTTGAGGTTCATACTCACGGTCTGCCTTGTAAACATTTTAATAATGATCATCAGACAATGATTTTCAGTTTATAAAAGCCTACCAAATCTGATTGCATCTGCCTGGCCATGGCAGGGCTCCATCACACTGCTCACAGCCAAAGAATCTACTTCAGGCCACTCAGGGGAAGCCCTACTGCTCCTGGCCCTTGAGTCCAGGAGGCCACCAACCTCCACAACTCCTTGACACCATTGCAACACAATTAATTTTAGTTTTATCTTTTTTTTCAGTTCCACATCATTTTATACAGCTTTTACTAACTTCCTTTCTTTGACAATGTAGGTAAAAATTTCACTAGCAGTAACATACCAAATCTTTTAAGAAGAGAGGAATTAAAGCTACTCCTGTTGTTTGTTACATCATTAAGGAGATCACACTTTTATTATTTCATTTTCTTTCTGCTCATGTATCTTCTTCCTTTTTTTCCTTCTACTTAAGTCAAATCTAGTAGGTAAATATTAAAAACCAGTATTCTTATTTTGCCAAGTTTGAGAATTCTTTTTTCCTATTCTTATTATGTATTATCCTAGATTTCATTTTCAAAAGTCTGGCCACTGGAAATGCAATTTCTTTAACCACTTCTATCCAAAGGTTAAGATAGGAATTACCTGGCCCTTCCAAGTCTTCTTTTTGCTGGTTCAGCCTCAAACTTATGTATTGTGTGTGATACATTCAGTATGTTTTTTGGGATATATAACAGGGGTTTATTTTCAGCGTCACTGAATATCATGACACTGAACTCAAGGACACATCCCAGATGTAAGGCCAGAAAAAGTTTTCAGCTCATTGTAGCTTACTCATAGCATTCTCATTATAACTTACCACATACGGTTGTCAGTGGATTGAGAGGGGGATCTTCAAATGGACGGTTGTGCTTTTATAAACATTTTTCCCTGAAATTGCTGTACCTTCAGCATTCAGTCAGACTGGCTCTTAGAATAGAGATATTTTAAACTTAGTAATAAAAAAACCCTACATATTTAATTAATGGTCCTGTTTAATTTGAGTGACAGGTTCTACCTGTGTATTTCAATTTACTTTTCCCATAATCACACAAACCTTAGAATTTAGGACTCAAAGGGAACACTACCATTTAATGAAGAAGCATAAAAATTACTTCAATTTTTTTGAAGAGCATTTCTCTTCATAATTCCTTAATCAAACTTGAGTTCAGGCAAAATGCATTTTTATTCAAACATTAACTGCTATACAAACCTGAAAAGATAACTGTAATCCTTTTATCAACTTAAAACAAAGGCTGCAGTGGTTGAGTTTAATTAAGGAAAAGAAAATTGCTTTCTGTTAGCCAAATTAATATGTATCTATGAACCATGACCCTTTTGTTTCATTTATACTGGAAAATTACTTAAAATGATAGTCTTTTTCAAATTATTTTTATAAAAAAGAAAATTAATATCATGATATTAATCCAAGCTGGGATGGAAAATCATCATTTTTTCTTACTATTTTCTATAAAAATTTATCTGAGAAAGGGTGGAAATTAATTTAAGAAATACCTTCACTTTTATTCCTTCCATTGTTAAATTATTTTTAGTTAGTCAAGATACGATTCTTATCTCAAGTAAATTGCAAGATTTATTTTTTCAAATTCCACTCTGACTTAGCATTATCAATCAGAAAATCATTACCTTGACTTTATAAATGGGGTAATTGAGGAACAGTGAAATAATTGTGGCTTTTCCTCTACCATTTTGTGAACAATAATCAGTAAATGATGTAAGAATATAAACCAGAATACCAAAACGGCAACTAGTTGTCTATGCCTTGAAACTCCTTAGTAGAAGTGATACTACAGGTATTTGGTAAAAGATACAGAATCAAGTAAAAACAATTTTAGCTTTGATCCAGTCAAATCAATTTCAGGTTTCAAATCAAACCTTGTAAACATCACTGTATAAAATATGAACTTCACAAAATACAGTCCAATCTGTATTACCCTCAACTGAAATATGCTGTCTTCAACATCAGTATTACAATAAAGATCTTGTCATGGGGCAGTGAAATTTGATTCCTGATATTCAGAATATAATTGTAGCATTGGAATTGCTGTAATTGCAAGTCTGGCTGGTTGGATCTACCTGAATGTAGTGTACAGTCTTGAGGCAGGACTTGAAATTGGATTTGTCATACATCTAGATAATATATGAGCTTTACCTCCTGCATGGAGAGATCTGTAGCAACTCCCTTAACATTAGAGAAGAGAAACCCTTCAAGGGACACTCCAGAAGACTGTCCACATGTTGTTCAGAGGGTTACACCACTCTGCAGCAGACTTGGCTTTCTATTTGGCACTAGTCCATCTAAAATATGGCATTTCAGCCTTGCTGCAGCACCACATCCTGAAAATCAGGCAGTCAAACCATATTGCAGAGAAACATTCAGCAATTTGCACTTTTGCAAAGACAAATAGGATTCTTAGGCAGGATAATGGGATTCTAGGAGCAAAATCTGTAAGTTTCACTAGCTTTAGAAAATGCACATCAGGTAAGAATATGTGTCGCTTTCATGTCATAATGAGAAGCAAACTGTGCAGAATGACAGTAAGAGTATCCTTGTTATTCAGAAGAGAGGGAGCAGACTTAGCCGAAATCATCAAATGCCTAGGAATTGCTCATGCTTGAGGGTGTTTCCAGGATAGGAGGTCAACAGTGAAACTAAAATTCTTCTTTCTAACCATAGATTTACATTTAAAATTTATATAACCCATAGAATGCTGCACTTAACTCTTCCACTTACTGATATTTTTACAGTTTAAAACCAGTTAAAACTTATTTATTCTTATTTTCAAGGCATCCTGAACAGGCTTTTTTAGTTTATTTACTTTTCCCACTCCTCTGTATTAGAGAAGTTCCTTTAAATTTATTTTTTTCAGTACCTAGCATCAACTGTCACACTACAGAACCTTAAACCATCACTTCAGGCAACCCAGAAGTTAGAATCTCAGATCCCACTTACAGCTTAGTGGGATTTTCAAATTTGGTATGTCTGTGATCATGGATAAGTCTGTGGGAAGGTGACAAATACTGCAGCCCCTTTTTTCTACCCTTAGCATTCCCTGGCAGATTCCATGTTTTGTGTCACAGGAGAGGGGAGCTGTTTCAAACCCATGTCTAGACACATGCTTTTTCACTTAGCTCACAGATCTAATTATCTAATTATCCCTAGTGTCACACAAAAACACAGTTTCAAGAAAAAATTACTTCTATCCTTCAGCCCTGTAGAAGTATAAGTTCAAATGCCATTTCCCATATATTGTGAGAAGACAGAGCCCCCACATGATAGTCTAGCTGTTGAAGCATTGTCAAATTTTCACTTTGCACTTCCCATACTCTACCAATAGATTGTCCTGTACTGCTGCACAAAATACACCATGTTCCTCTACATTATGCTTCTTTCTTTTGTTTGAAAAGATCCTCCATGCTCCATTTGTTACAAGGATTGGAATTTGCAATATTCTGTAAGAATCAAGACAATTGCTAAATACCAAAACTTATTTTGAAAGTGTCCAATTATGGACTCCTGTATGCAAAGAAGACAAGGAGAAGGTCCAGTGGAGGTCCAGTGGAGGTCCAGTGGAGGACCACAAAAATGATTAGGGATCTGGATCTCTCATGAGGAGGGACTACAGGAGCTGGGCCTGTTTAGTAAGGAAAAGACAAGACTGAGAGGGGATCTCATTAATATATAGAAATATCTCAAAGGCAGGTGCCAACAGGATGTTTTCAGTGGTGCGCAGCAACAGAACCAAGAGTAGTGGCCATAAACTAAATCAAAAGAAGTTTCATCTCAACATGAGGAAGAACTTCCTTACATTGTGGGTGGCAGAGCACTGGAACAGGCTGCCCAGGGAGGTCATGGAGTCTTCCTCTCCAGAGGCATTCAAAACCTACCTGGATACATTTCTGTGTCACCTGATCCAGATGATTCTGCCTTGGCAGAGGGTTGGACTAAATGATCTCCAGGGGTCCTTCCAACCCCAACAATTCTGTGACTCCATGGTTCTGTGATCTGACTTCTTCACAATTAAACTAATTATTCTGGAATATCTCTTCCTCTTCTTCTCAGTGCCTTTAATTTATTGCTAACAGCAATAATATCAGTAGAATTTACAAAAATTAAGGACGAAATAACAACAGAATAAAGGTTAATTTCCACACATAGTACAACAAACAGACCGTGCTACTCTGAAATATTCATATACTCATCTTTGTTTCCTCATTGTTTAACAAACTCATTCTGTTATATCTTTTCTTCTTTCCAGTTTATAAATAGTCCTTTTGACTTTGGTTATTTTCCTTCCTGATGTAAGTATGGTGAAGAGATTTGGTGTAACTTTCATAGTGGTTTTGGTTTGGTTTTTTGGGGGGGAAATTTTGGATTTGTTATTTTTTATCTCTACTAGTAATGCACTCTCAATCCTATTCCTACTCATCTATCAGGAGAGACAGGTTCCTTCCTCTGTCCCTTCAAACATTGAGCAAAAGAATATTTCAGAATGTTTCTTAGGTGACATCACTTAACTTTGCAGTTTTTCTGAAAATTTGGACAGATACAGAATGTTTTTTGACTAGCACAGAAACAGAGTATACCTGACTGAAAATGTATTACTTTTTCTCAAGACATCTCTGTAATTACATTTACTGAAGACACACCTGTTTAGAATTTCATAATCAATTTATCATTCAACAGATTAAAAATAATTAGACGTTTTTGTATATAACAGGTGCACCTAGACAGTAGTGATTTCAGGAGTCTGATGCAATGAGAATAATAGATATGGAGCCATGTGAAAATGAATATAATTCTCTGAAGAGGACCTTGAAGTATCATAAATTATGTCCATAGTAGTTAAGCATTGTGCCTCAAATGAGTAATTTTCTTCTTTTTGACATAGTCTTACAAACTTTTATTTGTTTATATTCTAGACTGACTAAAATAATTTTTCTCATGACCTTAGTTTGATTTAACGTCATCTTGGGATTTCTCACATTGCTTAAATGAACTACGGTCTGTGACCTGATATGTAATTGCATGTCAAATTTGAATTTTCTCTTCCAGCTTTTTAGCATACTAAGATCCACTCTCCTTTGGAATCTAATCCCCTGTCTTCAGTCCTGCATGAGATCATTATGACTCATGCAGCTATATTTATGAACTGTCTGTTCCAGCACCTTTATTTTGTGTCTTTTTTGCCCTTTCCCTTCTTCTACCCCCCTTCTCCCATCAGCTGAAATAAACCAGCCTTTTTCTTCTCCTAATAATCACATTTTTTCCATGGGATCCACTGTCTACTAGTAAGGGTCATACATTTGAAAGCAAAGCTATGTCTCCTCCCAAGATCATGTTCACACTCAGCCTACCAGTGATGGGAATGTTGGACAGACAGCACTGATGCTGTGCAGAGCTGCTCAGCAGTTGCCAAAACACTGGTGTGTTTGTGTCATCAGCACCTTTCCAGCTACCAATGCACAGCACTATGAGAGCTGCTATGGGGGAAATTCACTCCATCTCCAGAGAAGACCCAAAATATGCAGAAATACTCAGGATGTTTGCTGACAACTCTAACAGAATGAAGAAGGGAAGAATTCTATTAAACAAAGTTGTTACAGCTAAGGAAGGCTGAGACCAAACTGTTAAAATATTCACGAAATGTCAGACAGAAAAATGAAGGTCATTTCATTCTAGATTATATCACAGTGCACTTCATTGCATGCAGCATTCATCTAAGAGACTATGTCCTTATGACTTAGCCTATTTTTAAACCCCAGATAAAATTATGCATTCTAAATCTATAGTTTTATCACTTTTCAGACTCAGGACATGAATAAACATTTACTATATCAACTGATTTCTCATGTTTTAATTGCCCTTTTACTTAATATTTAACACTGTGGTGTGTCAAAATAAATTATTTTATCAGCAGATAAAAGTCATTGCTCTCTTACCAGAAAGTAATTTTCTGCACTAACTCCAAAGAGTGCACACTATAAAAGTTAAATATTTGCAAAAAATATTGAAAATCTAGAGCTTCCTTGCATCCCATGGGTATGTTGTTAGTTAATATACTTTGTATTAAATTAAAGGCACTTTGGGATCAACGAGAATTGATATAAGAAAATATTAAGAACATTTAAAATCAAATACTGAACCTATTGCTGGCTTTGATTATGAAATAAGGAAGTGTTAAAGTCAGCCTGGAAAGCACAGAAAGGTGCTGAAGAATGTATTTCTAAAACAGAATGATTAAGTTTTGTATCTGCAACAAAGTACCTTTTTTGTCTCTTTTTTTTTCCTTCAGAGAAAAAATAAAATAGTAAATTAATAAAATATCTAATGCTTCAGAAGAGAAATCTTAGAGTAAGACTTCAAGTGACAGAGTTGTTTATTTGATAACTTTACCCATAATCCAAAGCACAGTTTTCCATTAATACTTGCTGATGAAATGAAAGGGACTACTGATTTGGGGTATTTTTTAAAGAAACAATGAGGTTTATTCTTGTGGCTACAAATGAAATTCGAATTACTTACTTCATAACAGAATATTTCAGACAAGTTCTTTCAGTAAGCTTCATCTCCCTAGCCACCTAGGGGAATAAAATCAAAAGTAGTCATCTCCCTTTTTGCTGGCAGTGAAAAAGACAAGTTTCCAAAGGACAACTCATACTTCCCATTTAAGAAATTATTTTTTGTAGGCGAGCTTCTCTTTCTTTTATAGTTTGGATTGTTTGGGTTTTTTTATTATAATGGAACTCACATGATTAAATTAGATGGGTAATTCCCGGTTACCTTAGGATGCAGTCCTCTGTCCATGCAGACAACACACAACTCTGTAAGTACCTTAGGATGTTCAATCACTCACCTGGGGTGGGCAGATGAGGTGCAGATCTACACCTTCACAGAGAAAGAGAAACTTTATGGCACCTCCAAAAGGGCTGAGACATCTGTGTCTTGACATCAGGATAATTCCTGTGATGTCCTACTCGTATAAGTACTGCACAGTGTGCACTAATTGTACACGATTTGTACAGTGACCTACTCAGTGATATATATTTTTACATCAATCTTATGTGAATGATTTAGCAAAAAAATTAACCTTTATATTTCATAATATTTAATTAAACTAGAAGTTCCAGAAAAAGTGTTTGTTGTCCTAGAACTGATTGAAACATAATGTGTGCTTTATTTACACATTCACATTGTGCCCAACAAATGAAGTTGAAACACCATCCTCTGTTCTCCTTAAAATTTTTAAAGAAAAGAATGGGGGGGATGGGGGTGAAACATAAATAAAAAATGTGACTTTCATAATTTATATTGATTATTTTTTCTCATTTTTGTTTCTTCAGATGAACACATTTCAGCAACTTACTGCATGAAAGGCTGATGAAATCCCTGGTGGTTGTGACTGCCATCAGTGTTGAGAGTTCTTGGTTTCTGCTGAACAGGATGCAAAGGCAAAGTTTTAACATGAAATCCTAGATTTAGAAATTTCCCATGAAAACTGTTTCTTTTGCAGTAAAGCCTGTTCTATTTCATGTACATTGGTGTGCAAAGTACATGAAATGTTTACTTCTAAGTAAGCAGAGTGAATTTCACCACTCATGAAAATCCGGTCTTCCTCCATTTACCATTTTAAATGCTTCAGGCATAGTAGGATTCATGTACATTTGTAAACTAAAGAACATATCCTGGTCCAGTTATAAACAGGATTTTTTTTATTCATTAAAAAGGGTACAACTTGTGTTTACAGTACATTACATTGCATTTCTGAGTTATGCTTCTATCTTAAGCAAAGTAAAATTTGTTCCATTTGAAAAGTCAAAACTTGCTTTATTTTGAACAAATAATTTTTTTAAATAAAGAGAGAGCTATGTATATTCTGAAATGAGCATGTTATGAAACCCTCTATCCACTCTTGGGAATTTTATTTACATTTTTTTAAAGAATAAGTATTTAATTTTGAGTTGAAAAAAATGATACTATTGTTAGGATGGCTTGTAAAAAGCTTTTTCCTCTGGTTTATATTGTTTTCCTGCTCACAAAAACACCCATTGATTTAGTGTTTTATAGAAACAAAGAGGGACTTATTAAACCTAGGTGTACAGAGATATCCTGATAAGTATTGACTACCTCACAAAGAAAGCAACAAGACTTTTCAAAAGTTTTTTCACTTATTGCTTGGCTTTTAAAAATAATTCTAATAGAATATTACAAATACATATTTAGACAATAAAAGTGGAAAATTAAATAGTATAAAATTTGAGTACATACCTTAGAAGGGTTAGAGGGTTTATTAACCAAGGTACAACAACTGGAAAATTTAAAATCTGAATTAAATGTTTAATTGATTGTTTATGATTATCTCCATTTGAGGGTCATGCATTCAGATGCAAGAGCTGTGCTGCTCTGATCTGTTTGTATTTGGAAGAAGCCTTGGATCTCAATTCTCCAGATTAAGTTTCAATTTAAAGTTTTCTTGGTGTTGATCTAAAGATCCTTCCATTAAAAAAATTCAAAGGGATTTTTCCAGAGTAATTTAGTTCCAGCTGCTACCAAAAGATTTGATATTCCACAGGGTTTCTCAACCACATCTTTATTTCCTTATATGTTGTAAAAGACCTAGTCTGGTGGATTTTTACAGAGCTCCACATTTTCACAGAAGTACTTTTTCCTGGGCTGTGCATGATTATTTAAAAAAAAAAAAAAAAAACAAGTTCTGCAGCAATGTAACGTTAAAGAATTTACACAGTAGAATAAACCCAGTTTGCTGCTGTCATTTTATGCAACATAAAATAATATTTTTAGATTTCTTATCGCACTGCAAATTTATAGCAACACTATTTAACATTTAACCAGGATATTTACAAATTAGTTACATTCCAAATCACTTTACAAAGTTTAAATAACTAATGTCACTTGTAGAAGGTTAAAAAGTTTTGTTTTTTATTTCATGACATTTACAAATTAAGAGAACAAATATAGCATAAAGAGGCTTCATGCCGTAAAAAAGAAATCTTCTTGTGGAGCATTTATGTAGATGTTTTGCACACATAGAATATGCTATATCATTTTTCTTTATTATATCCTCAATAGTTTTTAAAGAATTTTGAAACACTCTTGGTAAGTTTTAAATTCTGCATGTGTACAAGGGATATATATCTCCACTTAGGTAATTCAGCCTTCTGGTTTATGGCTAGGCTGGTGAATATAAGGGTCTTCTTTATAGTTTTTTATCATTTTTGTATGTTTTTCTGGGTAGTATATTCTGGTATTAATATGCAACTGTTTAAACTGTCATATAACTAGTGCTGTTGTTTGAAAAACAGTCCCAAAATACTATTAAGTGCAACGCTTCTTATCCAGACACAAGCAATAATTTTTTCAGTCTGAAAATGCTTTATAAATGAGGTGATCTCAGAAGAGTTTTGTAGACATGTGTTTTCTTCTAATTCATCATGATAGTAATTAGATACCCTTGCAATTTTTTTTTTTCCTGGAAGTATAAAGCTCTTTGAATATAATTGCAATGATGTGGACTTTGAGCCAGTTGAAAGCATCTGAGGATTTCCAGTAAACCATGTATTGTAGCCCAGAATGGGGAGTTTTTCCTTGTTGGGATCATTTAGTTATTGTCATATATCTAGAAGTGGATACAAAATCCATCAACATAAATCTTTTACACACTTAATAAATCATTGCATTTCCAACACCAAAAAATTTGAACAATTTTTTTCAAATAATATCTTAAAGATAGTTAAAACTACTAAATTGCCATGGGAAAAAACTCCTGTTAAGCTTTTGACTATTTCTTTTGCATTTCTCATTGTTCATCAAGAACTTAAGCCAATATCTAATACTGTGACTGAGGTACCATCAGAGATATCAAAACAGCCTGTACTGGTGACAAAATCACCATTTCCAGTACAGCTGGCAATGGCAAATTTAGCCTAACACTAAATATTCTGTATCTACCCAAACATTTTATCATTTTTAAAAATGGAATTTAAATCAGATTAGTTACTAATGTTAATTTGTTTTTCCAAATGTTTGCAGTTTTTTTTCATGACACTATATCAGAATTTTTGTATTTGGTTATTCAAATTAATTTATAATTAATGAAGCTTAAATATACACAGTCTTGACCAGTGAACTGTTAGTGTTTTGTCCTGCTTAATCAGAGCTAGCATGTTCATTCAGGGATGAAAAACCATCTTAACAAGAGCAGCAAGGTAGCCTTCACCTGGGACAGAAAAACTTTTGGTGTTAGACCACATTCTGCTATCATTAGGTGGCTTTGACAGTAAAGCTGATTTCTGCCCCTATCTCCAGGATGGGTGATTGATCATACAAAACAATGAGGATCACTGTGAATCAGTCTGATATTCAGACTAGAAAAAAGTCTTCTGGAATATGGATATGGGCAAGATGTGTAGAATTTTACAGTAGTAAATAGAAATTTATTGGATCCTTTTGCTCTACAAAATTTGAAATAGAGTGACTTTTTTACACTTTTTCCCATACACTCTTTGGTTTATTTTCAGCTTTTGTCATTATAGAAAGCATTTATAATTCCTTTTTAAATTCAAGGATATATTTCTAATATATGTGGAATAACTTTCATATTATGTATTTCTAGATCACTTTTCTTTAGCATAATATATTTTGATAACTCTGACAATAATGAAACACAATGTTAAATAGCATTTTCATGAGTACACTTGAAGACATCTAATAAAGCATCAGTTTAGCAAAACATCTGCCAGTGATCAATTCCCTGAGTAACAAAAAAATGCAGAAAATCTGTCTTCCTTTTAATAAGACTAGCATGTGAGTGGATTAAAATAAATTATCAGTTTCACATTGGGTTTCAGCCTGAGGACAGTGTGTCACTTGCTTGAAGTTTTGAATCGAGCCACATTTTTCATTTTTTAACAATCAGTCAAGGCTGAATGCAAAGACTCAGGAGATGCCTCAAGGTCTTAACCCACCTGATCATTATACACGATAAACTGGCCAAGGCAGAAATCCTTATTTACTCAAACAAAATTAATTGAATGAAAAGTTATTTGTTGGTGTTACATTTTGCCTAGAGATAAAGAAGATGCATTTCCATGGCATGGGAAAATAGCCAGGCGTGTTCTTTGATATCTGAAGCCTTTCCACCTGCTGGAAGTAAAAAGTTAGCTATGCCAGCAACATGAAAACTTGTCTCCAGTTGTACAGGCTCCGATGTGCTGCCGCTCGCCGCACGGATCCTGGGGTCTCAGGCATGGGGACGCTGCCCTGCAGGAATGGGCGCTGTCCTTGGTCCTGAACACCCGCTCGGGAAGCGCCGGGCTGGGTCTAGGGCAGGTGTGGAGAGCCCATTGGCTTCCCCTTACACTCAGGTAATTTTATATATGTATATGTGCTGTATATATGTGTGTGTGTATGTGTATATATATATATTTATTTCTATATACATACACACAACCAGATGTATATATACAACTAAATTTTAATATATTAAAATGCCTTTCTTGATAAAATGTTTCATATGATAATTTCCTTATTTTTATTATTATGCAATGCAAAAATATTAAATAGAAGATAAAATTACTGAATTCTGTAGATAGTTAAGAGCTCTAGCTTGGATTGCAATGTCTATTTTACTAAGAATTTATGGATCACATGCTGCAGTCAATTTCTTTTCCTACCTTCTTTGAGGCCAGAACAACACATCATAATTTTTAATACCAAATATATGTTTAAAAAAAAAATAAAAATTGCAATCTCCATGAATGGAAAGACTTTGATTCAGAGATAATGAGATCCAATGGTAGCTGAATGGATGGATGCTGAAGTTACTGCTTCTATTTAGAATCAAATTTTACAGGCATGAACATATAACTAGGCTACTATCATGCTAAGGAAAACTTCTAATATGGTTCCATTTTAATTTTGTACAGTTCTGTTGCTTCATGCTCTCCAAGTTCTCTGGGAATTTTGAAAAAATAGAGTTGCATTAACATTTGTTGTTTAATTTCAAAATGCTGTTCCTTGTCTCCATAAATATATCAGAAAAACACTTCTAAGAAAAATATCTGAAAATATATATTGATTATTATTAAACTTATTATTAGAAATTACAGAATCTATTTAACTTTAATTTCTAACACACAGGAGGATTAATAAAATCAAAATCAAAACAACTTTATTTAATGTTACCTGTGAAAATAGAAAATTACAAACAAATTAATATCAGACCTGAAACTGAGCCATAGATTAATTGCTGATATCTTCCCCCTACACACTTGCTTTGTTAAAATTTGTGCTAGGGCTTGTGCATACTAGGACAAATATAGTAAGTACTATCAACGTTATTGAATATACTTCCTGTAGGAATGATACTGATAGCATTTAAATGGAGTCCTCTTCCCATTTAGTTGGTTTATATTTTCCATAGATCTTTTTGAAAATATAAGATGCTCAAATAAGAAAATGCATTTTTTTTATACTTGTCATTAAATAAATCATTGTGACTAAGCTCCTATATATATTTCAAGATTTGTTTATTTCAATATTTCAATCACATATATAAATGTATGTGATTAATCCCATAGGCTTATTCCATGTATTTAAAATATCACACAGCATTACCTTATATGGTCATGCATTTCTTAGAATCACTAACTGATGTTACTTTTATTTCCCTTTTCAATATTGTAAATTTCAAGAACTAAACTCAGTCTGCCCAAAAATTTGCAAATTTCCTATAAGAGTCTAAACTCCAACAGCAAAACAGAAGCAATACAGTGTGTTCCCACAGTGCTGTCAAAATGAAATACAGGAGTACTGTTGGTTTTTTTATTATTTCCTGGACCTATTTTATGTGGCCTCAGTTCTGACTTTAATGTTAACCAGTAATAAAGTGAATTCATTCTGACAGCTCCTTAAAATTCTCAGGAATGTTTCTACAAAATGAAACCATATTGCTCTCATAAAGTGCACTCTGTCTGACAGCTTGCTGACTTTCTGTCAAGGAACATACACTCACTTCTGGGAAGCTGAAGCTTAAAAAAACTTTAAAAACCTAAAAAGAACTAGATTTTGCAAAATGCACACACTATCTTCAGTTTGCCCAAGAACAAGATGCTGAGTTATATATGCACATACATGGAATTTGGATACAATTCTGTATGAATTTTCTAGCATTCAAATGTTCAAAGACCTTGTATAAGACATTAGAAAGTTTTCAGAACCCATTCTAATAAATTTCATTCACCTTTACTCACAAAGTATTTTAAATTTAATTATTTGATCTAGATGCACAACACTCACATTGTGGGTATGTTATTTTGCAGAGGGAATATGAGCTGTTCAGACAGCTAATATACCCTTTGAGAAAGACTTAAGAGCCATAGGACCTTAATTGTTTTCCTTCCAGTCTATTTACCCATAAATCTGGATTGAACCTAACAATAAAGTCAACCCAAGTGCCTGCTCTCCTGTTTCCATTTCGCCCACAATAAATACAATTTAGGCAAAGCTTTTTAACGTTCATACACAAACCAATTATTGCAGAGAAGCTATTCAATATTCAACACTCCCAAAGAAGGCACAAGCATGAAATTATGCAGTGACTCCATGACTCCATTCTGAAAGGAACAAAGCAGTTGTGTCTGGGTAACTTTTACTGAAGAATGTGACAACTTACGTCTCTTTCCTCTCCTGTAATAAAAAGGTGAATTGTTCTACATGAGAAACACGTCTGTCCTTTAAATTGTCTGAGGCACAATGACCTAAACTGATATTCTCCATGTCAATCATAAATACATTTTCAGCTGCACTCTATTTCAGTGCTGCAGCCTAAGGCTTGCTATGAAAAAACATAGAGAGCATAACTCCCTGGATAGCATGTTTGAACATGCAGTATTCTCTCAGTTCATAGTGTCCAAAACTTATTAATATCTTTGTTAAATTGAAGCAGTAGCTACTGCTGTATTTTAATAGGCAGAGTATTTTCAATCTCTCTAAATACTAATAATTAGTGTGTTAATAAAACACTGGCAAACAATCCATTTGCATTTGAAGGTTTCCCTCATAGAAAACTGATAGTCCTTAGCAATCTACAGCACTATGAGATACTTGAACAGAAAAAGAGAGCAACATCTCAGGCAAATGTTAACAATCACAGTTTGCAGTAAAGCAGATTATAAATCAGTGAGGCAACTGATAGTGAAAAAAATGAAACAGAAGAATTTGTTGCATTTGAAAACAGTAGAATACATTGCATTAAAAAAAAAAAAAAAAAACCTAAAGCTCATTCTGGTTTCCTTTTCCTTTTATTTATATATGTTTTCATTAGTGGTGCTATGGTTATTGAGGACAGGTACATCTGATCAAATGAAGCAAAGCAAAGTGCAATATCTGTAGATACTACTTTTTAAGGATCCTTTTTAATACCACCCTACACCACAACAAAAAACGAAAAATAAAGACTTTTTGCAATTCTAACTGGAAATAGTAAACAGATCTACATTCCACTTGTAGTGAAGAGACCAAAAGAAAGTAAAACATTCAACTCTGTATGTGTTATTCCAAAACAGAAGTATATATTCTTTTTAAAAAGTAGGGTATAAGGTCTGCTGCAACAAGTAGTTCTTCACAAAGAGAAGCACATTATCTTTTTTCCTCTTGTTACTCAATTCACAAAGCCATCCTAGTCAGGCAGGGAAATGACTAACAAAAAATTTCAGAAATTATGTTATGTTAATGCCCATTGTAATTCTATAAAATAAATCTGAAACCACATGCATTTTGAAAAGAATCACTGACTCTCCACTGTCATATTTCCCTTCCAATAAATCTTCAGCCAGTGTAGAAGTTGTTAAGCAAGTCAGAAGAATCCTACATAGGTATTTTTGGAACAAATTTTTCCATATCCTTAAAAAAATTATTTAATCTTGAATTGATATGTCAGTTCCCTTCAGAGAAATAGCTAGATGGAGCATTTTTAACTGTAGTTTACATTTTTATCTTTGCATAAATACTTTATTTGAACTGAAATAAATTTTAATATTTTGGGTTTTTTTCAACTTAAAAAATAAATATTGCAAGAAATGTTCTAACTTTGTTTTGTTGAGTGAAATAAACATTGTTTTGTGTTCAAGTCATGTGATGCATCAAATTCTCTGTGTTTTATTTTATTGGGTAAATGATTTTGTCAGTGGAAATTTCCAGCGGGGAAAAAAAAAACCCGAAAAAAAAAAAAAAAAAGAACAAACCACAAAAAAAAAAAAAAAAAAGAAAAGCCAAACCTATTTTGTATTGAGCTTAACTAAGCAAGTTTGGTGTCTCATTGATTAGTCTTTCCCAAATGTGGGAGGAGAGGGAAGGGGAGAATGGGAGATTTCAGAAGTGCAGTTTGGTATAAAATATACTATATATATAATATATAGTATACTATATATTATATATACTATACATATACTATATATATAATATATATACAATAAGCCATATACCAAATTATAAAAGACCCCCAGTCAAACCCTTCAGTCATTAGATAAAATTCAGAGCTTTCTGATTTTAAAAGGGAAAAGAATCTATTCAAGTTAATCTGCTTTCCTCCCAGGTTCAGTTTTTCTGCATGTTAGGATGATTACTAAAGTCTTTTTGTACATATAAAGATACTTTTTCTTTATACCAGCCTGAAGTTTACACTTTAATAGGTTGTAAGTCGAGAAAACATTTTCAGCTGCAGTTTTTCATCTTGGCTTTGAATAGCATGCAAAAGGAGTTTTATCTTGTCTTTTTGTAGACAAGAGACAGTGCCTTTAGGAAAATATTCAATGCTTCGTTCCCTCAATGTACAGTGGTTCATCTAGGCATTGGTTCTCGCTATAATTTAATATGTAACTATTTTTTTGATATATCAATTAGCTGACTGTTCTTAGTTAACATGTTTCCCAGAGCAGACTACCGATCATTCCAGTAACTCTTCTTTGAACAATTTCCAATCTTTCCCTTTTAAAACAGACTGAAAAAGTAGTGAGAACAATCTGACCACAGCTTCAAATGCAGTAAACAGAAAAAAGCCCCAAATTCCTGTATGCCATGACTTTAAAGATTGCACAATTGCATCAAAACGTGAGCATTTCTAATGGAACATGAGCTATGGTGTGATGGTTGTACGTCAGCAGTGTTATTGCTGTGGTATTATTGTTTTTCTGAAAGTGTGGAGATTCACAAGGCTTGAAATGTCATTTTTTCCTAGGTCCACCTTGTGCCTGGTACTTCTACCAAGTTCAGCACACAATTAGAAGAGAAGAATACTTTAAGTAGACAGTATCATTCCATTGTGCAAATATGGCACCATCAGGGGAATTTCTCAACTATTTCCAATTTTCCATAAAGATAACATCTTCTGGTGAGGTTCTGTTGGCTTTCATTCTCTGAAAGGAGCATATAAATTTCCCTATTGCATTCTGAACTTCTCTTAACAATGAAGTGCTTTGATAGGCATTACTGTAGGATTTAAATATGAAATGTGTTCGTGTAACAAACCTGAATAGGCTAGGATTTCAGTTACTTTTGAAAGCCAGGAGTATCTTGCTTTTTATAGCATTACAGTGGCAGTAGTTACTGGCTGTCTCAGTGGTCTCCTCTGTTTAAATACCAAAAATTAAGGAAACCCTTGAGTCTGGGATTATTTTCTCATAGGATCAGTTATAAAATAAAGATCTAGACCTGTAATAAGATTTTAAATGTCCCTAAAGAATTTTTCCTTCATTTCTGGTGGTGTATAATTTGCTTTAATTAACTGGAAACAATAGCAAGTGCTTTGCTACAATTTTTTTGCCTTACTGAAAAAAACAGATCTGCTGCTCTTTTATTTTCTTTACATTTTTATACCTATTTGATTGCTTTAATTTATCATATTCCAGTTTTTTTAGAATGACACCACTAGCAAAGACAGTCCTGCTTTTATATTTATTCAGCTTTTATATTTTTTCCTCTGTGTTTAAATTCAAGAAAATTTATAAATAAGTCCAGACCAAAAATAACACCATTTTGAGTGATTCTTTTATGGTACAGCTAACTGCTCTTTAATGTCACTCCTGAAATAGAAATTCTTAAAAAACTAAACCAGTTTACATAAAAAATGTCGAATCATCATTTCTGTAAGAAACAGCAAATTCTCAACACAAGAACATTTTATTTTTTTAAGTGATTCCCTCAACCTCTATAAAGTATTTGATCATTTAAGACATTTATTTATGTTCAAATTGGCAAATGCAGTCACCCAGATAATTAAGTGGCTGAAAAATATTGATCTGCTAGGCATAATGTGGTCAATGTCAGAAATGTTTACCAGAGTAACATTAACATTAATACATTCCCTTCCCTTGTAAAATTATTAGGTTAGGTCTTAAGACCACATCTCTTTCTAATAATCTTCATGGATTTGATAGCTCCTACTATTTGTGAGGCGTGAAGCAACATAAAAATGTTTAATACAATTTTGAAACCTGTAAAAACATCCCATGAGTTATGCTCAGCATGATGATGTAATATGTCATGATCACTCTAATCACTATTTTCAAAAGAAGTTCATGAAAAATAGAGTATCACAAATTATGATTCTGTGGTCACAATGAACACATAGAGCCATTAAAAAAGACAAATCAGAATATTAGTATGTTTTTTTTCTGCACAATATGCCAGAAAAGGTACTTGCAGTGCTAGTTTGGCACATCACCATAGCTGTAGAACATTTTTGCCTTTACCAATAAATTTGAAAATTCATAATGAAAAAAAGACTCCAAAAGCAATATCAGACATTCCTTGCTTTTAGCAATGAATGTCTTGTGCTGTGTCATTGTAAAATCAGATTACTAGTTATTTATAGAAGTATCATTTAAGACTGCCAATTCATTTAGACCAGATAGACCAACCCGTTTTTCCAGTGGATTTATTTCCGTTGCACATAATTTCTCTCTACATTTCTGCATTATCATGAAGTGTATTACATCAAGACCCATCTATAGGCTGGCATCCAAATGGTTCTATTCATGTGAAGTAAGTATTGTATTTTCACTTTTTGGACTTTAGCTATAAAATCCCAAGTGATATAAACAAGGCAAATAGTTGATTATATACAAGAACTACAAGATGTAGTAAAAACTGCTTAAGGTGCTGCTTCAAAAGAAAGAGAAGAAAGCTGTTCTTCATATGATTAATCTGTGGAGCTCCTTGCCCAAGAGTACATGTTAAAAATCCAGAGAGACTAAAGAATTGCCTAGTTTAAATCAGGGAAAAGATCTGTAGCGGGCTATTAAGTACAAAATGATCCCCATTGAGTCAGAAAGTCTCAGAACTGCAATTTCTTTGAGACTAGACAGATAGTCTGGGGAGCTATTACTGCACACTTGTGCTTGTATTTTTTCCTAGACCTCCACTGTGGACCATTGTCAGAGAGTCATGATACTGAGCTAAATAAAGTTTTAGTGTGAACAAGAGCCCATTTTGAGTTTTTATGTATTAACAATATCACTTATAGTTCTAGTTTTACTTCTATATACTTGAGGTAAGACTACAGGAAAAAAGAATAAGTCTGTTATATAAATGTAATTAATTTTTTATATTACTTGAAGTTGTCAGATTCATGAATGTCCTTAAAATTGACACATTGACACTAATTTTCATTTGCATATAGGTGGCTGAAGAATTATTTTTGTCCATTTGATTGCTACCCATCTGTTTCAACTTTCTTTTTTACTTTTAAACTATTTATTATAATTTGTTACCAACGCCTTTCAATGCATAGAAGACATCTTTCATTTTTTTTCACTACAATGGAGGTGTAAGTTTGCTTATCTTGTTACAGCATCATTCCACAAAAGGTTCATGCCCATGCAAAAGACACTAATGCATTTAACAAGTGGCAATAATGGCTACAACAAAGTTACCTGAAAAAAAAGCTTTATTAGAGCCTTTGTCTGCAGTGTTTCTATGGCTAAAATGTCTGTCTTCTCTGTAAATGACTAAGACTAAGTTTTTTTCTAGTTTTTTGTTTGTTTGTTTGTTTGTTTGTTTGTTTGTTTTTGTTATAGGTTAAGAGTTAATAAAAATTCTAGTGAAATTCCTGGGCTGCATCAAAGATGTATGACCAGTAGTCTGAAGGAGGTGATTCTTCCCCTCTACTGCACTCTCATGAGACCCCACCTTGGGTACTGTGTCCAGCCCTCAGCACAGGAAGAGCATGTTGGAGTGGGTCCAGAGGAGGGCCAAGAAGATGATCAGAGGGCTGGGGCATCTCTCCTGCGAGGAAAGGCAGAGAAAATGGGATTGCTCATCTTAGGAAAGAGAAGGCTCTGGGGAGACCTTACTGCACCCTTTCGGTGCCTAAAGGAGGCTTATAAGAAAGATAAGGACAAACATTTTAGCAGAGTGTGTTAAGACAAGGGTTAGTGGTTTTAAACTGAAGGAGGGTGAATTCAGATTAGATTTAAGGAAGAAGTTTTTTACAGTAAGAGTGGTAAAACGAGCTTTTTGACCAGTGTTAATGGATGCCACATCCTTGAACACATTCAAGGTCAGGTTGAATGGGACTCTGGGCGACCTGATCTAATTGAGGATGTCCCTGCTCATTGCAGTGGGGTTGGACTAGATGACTTTTGGTGGTCCCTTCCAACCCAATCCAGTTTCTCCTCTCAATTATGTGATGTGTCTTGGAAAGTCTGACAAACTTAGCACCCAACACACATCCATCAATTCTGTGTGTCCAACTCACTTCTAATATTTAAACTGACAAGTACCCTGAGCATACCTGCTTCCACACAGACATAGACAAGAAGAAAAGTCTGTGAGAGTGGTTGCTTTTTATATCCTACTACAGCTTGGGATATAGAAGACTTCTGTTTAGATTTCTGTTTTGAAATAGACTACTCAGAGTAGAGATCCCCAGACGGTTGTTCTCCATCCCCTTACACAAAGTGAAGAGGTAAGTGTCAGCATCATACAAAAATGTAAGATTGCCACAACCCCTTCTTCCTCCTTCAGTCTTCTGTGACAAGGTTAGGCACTAAGCATCCTTTAAACCAAGATAAGTATGTCTGTCTCCCCACTTCAGTATTTCCCAGTGGTTATCAGCCACTCACTGACATGGGTCAGGTCAGCACTTACCTGAATTCTGTTCTTTGACTTGTCTCTACACAAGGACTGTAGTTTATATTCTACCCTCTGAAACAGCATTTCTAAGTTAGGTATCATGATGTTTAACTCCTCTTCAGAGATCCACTTCTTACTGTCCAATACTATTTTCAGTCATGTCAAGATCATGAACTTTATTCCCTGTTAAAAATTACAACCTATGTCACAAAATTCACATTGATTTTCACTCCTGAGTGATTTTATTTGTTTTCTTGGGCCCCATTCCAGCTTTATCACATAAAATGGAAAAAATGCAAAAATGGAGCTTGAGGGAAGCAACACCTCTATATCACAGAAGAGTATCAAGGAAGAATAGACCTGCAGTCATTTGCAGTAATCTTTTTTAATTTATTCATCTAAAATTAGGATGCCCTGAGTGCTTTATATCTGAGATGAGTCATATCCAAAGCTCAGGTCTCTCGATTCATTAATAAAGGCAACCTATGGCATGAAATGCAACCATGGCTATAAAATGAGAAGTGTTAAAAACTGGACTATCTAAAAGAAAGCAAAAGATCATGGGGAAGATATATCTCTTAAAACAGCACAGCCTACCTTTCTGGAAGGTTTTACATTGAGTAGCCCAGCTGAACAAGATGTTACGCAAAAACTTTGATTACCATCTGTCCAGGGAGGATGCAGAAAGAACCACGTCTCTGGTGATATTTGCAAATTGCCTTTTCCATTTCAGTGGTGCTCTAAATGCAGCCTCATGGACCCAAGCACAGGTACTATCAGCTAAATGTGGAATGTGCACTCAGCTTAATCCATGAATGCTACTTCTAAGGTCACATTCTAAGGCCTTGTAGTTCTGCATATCACAATAATACTCATTTTTAGTTTGTTCCTCTCTGTTGGGGTTTCTTTTGGATATGGATTTTTGGGGTATGGTTGTAGGGGTCTTTTTCTGGATCAAATTTTTACAGTGACCAGATCCAGTCTGAGATCTGGTACTAAGGTTAATTGTGACTAATAACGAATGTCACAGAATATTAACCCTCATACTGAAGAGGAAACAGCATCAAAGTTGAAAATTTAACATTAGACATAATCAATTAAATTTAGTTTCTAGACTGATTGTCATCTACTTGGTATCTCTGGCCCATTATTTTACAAATACCATAAAAAGTGTAAAAACCAAACTCAAACTCTTATACTCTTTTTGTACACACTGTTCAGCCTCTGTGTCTGCATCAAATTCTCCCACAGAGTTAATATAGAAATTTAGTGTTATTCCTTCAGATACTTGCTCTTTTGTAGTCCCAGTTGTGAGAGAGTTCATGGAAAGGTTTTCCTAAGCAGGCTTTTTTATCTTTGCTATGCTATTGCCAAGAAGAAATACAATGCTTGTTTTAAACTGGCAGTTGTAACTGAACATTGCAGTGTGTTCAACTTCCTTCCTATCTTCTTCCTCAGTCAATATACTTCTGATCACTACCCAGTCTTAAAAGAGGCATCTACTTCAGGGAACTTTCCAAGAATAGATTTGATTGAAAATGAAAGGAGAATTTTTCACTGACTTTTCAAAAGAGACTGGTTTCCCTAATATTATAGACCACAATTTATGCTATTTTCTCTATTGTTCAATACCTTCACAATTTTTAATCTTCCAAAGTTATTATACCTGGCCAGTGAAAGACAATTTCTTATGGTATTTGCAGCATTTTGCCAAAAAAATTAGAATAATTTAAAATAATCCTAAGAACAGAATAACAAAAAATTATTTGTGCCTGGATAATTCATGTTTATACAGCTATGCCCAAATTGGGCTATAATTTTTTTTCTGGTGGGCTACAAAAGAGAAAATGTATTTTTCTCCAGTGTTTCTAATGCCTATTTTTATATTTCAATCAATAGAAAACCCTAAAAGTTAATACTTTTCTGTGAAAAATAAAATTATTAATAAAGTCAAGCAAATACTAGAATCTTTAGAATATTAGATAGCACTGAAATTTCAATCTTTTCATCAAGACAACTTTTTTTTTCTTTTATCATTTTTATCAGTGTTTCCAGATTAATAACTGCAACTGGCTGACCTGTTAAATGGAGCATTGCTAGCAACACCTACTATGATTTCACTGCCAAAGAATGTAACTGTAAATATTTACAACGGTTTCCTCTCATGCTGCCAGATGACTGCTAGGAAACACACTGGGTTCATTTTTCGCTCTTGCTATTTATTTGCTGTGTAAAGAATGATTCATGTTGTGCCAGTCTGCATTCATATTTGTTTTGGTGATAGGTTCTCCTGTAACCAGTAGCATCACTCTGTTTCCTGTCACCTCTCTAACTGGTCTGAGCTAGCACACCTAGAGACAACCTATTCTGCCAGTCACACACACTGCACCTCCTGAAGGATGAAGGTAGCAGTGATTCTACATCCTCAGCATTTTCTGTGACACATTCCTGGTTCAGAGCACCAAAGACCATGGTGCCACATGTCTCTCCCCATTCTCACTTCTCTTCCTGCAAACACGACAATTGTAGGGGACTGTTATATATCCAACAGATAATTGGTACAATGTTCTAAACCTCCTTGATCCTGCATAGACTTGGAGATTGTCAGCACACTGTCACTGCATTCCAGCAGAGCTCTTATTAGCTAACTGTACTTGACAGCACCTCAGAAACTGTATATTTTAAGTTAAGCAGCCTGACATGATAAAGGTTATCACTTTTTTTCTCTAGATAATTACTGGCAACAATGATAAACATGTATTCCCTCTCCATTTAATCAGAAGACTGATGGGAATATGTCTCTTTATAGTTTTAATTTTAAAGTTCGTGATGCTTTGAAGATTCATTTACTGCTGAAGTTCTTGGCTGTTAATATAGTTATAGACCTATCTATACACATATGTATATATTTATATGCATCTTTGCCCATTTGGCTATTATCTCTCTCATCTTCCATAATATTAATTAATTTTAGGAGGAGAGGGAATTCCAAGTACCAGGATTGGAATATTTTTTAATTCCTCTTCTTTTATTTAATTGTTTGTTTATCTATCTATCTATCTATCTATCTATCTATCTATCTATCTATCTATCATGTAATCTATTTGAATTTCAAATAGTACAGCTCTTTCTCATCAGAAACAGTTGCATCACTGCAGGAATTTGTTCTTTTAATGACTCTGAATCAGGACAGTAGAGACAACTAGACTTATCAAAGTCATCAACAATGTTATTTTGTGACCTTCCCTGCTGTTTTATATGTGCATTGTTCTCCACCATGTAAGTACTGTACCTGAAAATGGTGATAATTAGTACAGTTAAACTCAGCAAAAAACTCTTGCAGGATTGTTAAAATCTTCTGGGGATATGGCTGCTCAGCAACTGCAAGTAGAGCTCCTGAAAGTTATAAAAATGAAGAATTGAACTAGTATAAAATCTTAATCCCTAGCAGTGTGTGGCTGTCACAGCAGAGCTTCCAACTTTGTGTGCTCATTATCACAAAGTAGTAGAGAACATTTTTGTTGCAATAGACTCTTTCCAGGGAGATAATAATTATGTACCTCTGCATTTTCTGATGTGATTTTCTAGTGACTCCATCTATATTTTTCAAAGGTGACTGGTAGTTTGAGGTACTAGAAGTGAAACAGCTTAGAGTGAAACAGTTTAGAGTGGAACAGTTTAGAGGGAGATATGGAGTATCTGCTCTCTGAAAACTAGGTATTTAGAGCTTCCTCATGCTCTTGCATTTGAAAAATGGAGAAGCACATTACTCCAAGGTTATTTGTGGAAAAGCAGTAACACGAATTCCTGATATTAGAGAAGATATTTTACTCTCATGAGAGGAACAGATAACCTTGATAGAAGTTGTCGAAGTGTTAGACTACCATAGGATTGGTCATGTTACTTAAGAAGAGAATCCATCATTCTGTTCCAGGGAGAGCATTCTGCTGTCACTGAGAGTTTCATAACAACAAAAACCAATTTGCATAATATTTGAGGAGGGGTGTGATGCATGCTTCCTGAGAAAGTTGAAACTGAGGAAAAGAGTCATGTTTAAGAATCAAACTTCCAAAGAAGAGATGAAATGAAGATGGATGGAGGATATTTTATTTGCCTCTTTGCCCTCTGCAGTCAGTTGGCATGACTTTTAGTCATATATCCTGGCATGTGCGTTGCATAGGCCCAAGTTATGCTGTGAAAAATCAAATTCATACCATGGTATCATGACCAGCCACAAATCCACTTAGAAAGATTTAGGTGAAAGATGTTATATCTGCAGAACCACTAAGAAAGGCGTTAATAGGTCAGTCACTCAAAATGAACAGGTTCCTTTATGATAAATAGACTTTAAAGATACCAGAACAGAATCTCAGGAACTCGTAGAATAACAGACAAAATGGGGATAAAGGGGAAATCTCTCCTTGAACTTATTTTATGGAGGGACATAGCGAGACAGATACACAGGTCAGGGAGAAAGAAGGTGGCATACATATCATGATGGTGGCAGATTTAGGAAGGATGGGATCTAATGAGAAGGAAGTCTGGTAGATTTAAATTTCAATATTTTAGTAGTATGTAGGAAACTTCAAAACCATATCCTTAATAGTATTTTGGGGAGAAGATTAACAATATTGCACACACAGTTTATTTTGTATAGAAAAAATTATGACAAGAAATAAAGACCAGACTGCAACTTCTAAGAAATTACTTTAATATTTATATTGTATGCAATCTGTTAGTATTATCTGCTGTACTTACATAGTATGCACTGAGTAGTAAAGTAAGAACTACTGTCATTGCTCAGAAATGCTCTCTACAATTACAGAGGAATTAAAAATGAAGAAAGAATGCTGAGAGTGGAATTTACCTCTTAAAGGTAACAAAATTCATGGTCTTGTGCACTTATCAAATATTTTACAGCATATTAGGTATTTCTCATCTTCACTATGAAGAAGCTTGTTCACAGAATATTTGACATTGAAGAAGGAAAAAATCAAGGGATATCATGGGCATCCTGGGGTGATTCTTCCCTAAAATTTGCTACATTTATAAAAAGTCTAAAATGCAGGAGACCTAACGCAAATCATATAGCAAAATGATTTAACCAATTCTTTGTTCTGTGGTCACGTACCAAAGACTATGAAGTTTTCTTAGTAAAATAATTAAAATATCTCTGAAAGTAGCTGGTTACACATTTCAATTATTTGGATGCACAGTTCTCTGACAATTTACATAAGAGAGTATTGGAAATGAAACTGAAATAAGCTATTCTCCTACTTGTTTTGGAAGCCTTACTTTGTACCTTTGTGCAATAGGGGTTCAGCTGAAATACTTGGCTGTTTTGAGAGAGATTTTCCTAGTATTTTTGTGCTATCAGAATAGTTTTGCATATGCAATGTAATTTAAGACATTTGATGGAATTTTCCTGATGGATTTTCAATTGCTATCCACCCTGTAGATAACAAGTACAGAGAGAGAAAAGAGAACAATAAAGAAAACGAGAAACACATAGGAATCTTTGGAAATTGCCTAGTCACTCATATATCTTTACAGTTCATCTTATCATTAGTAGACTTTAATTTTTTTTCAGTTCAGCCACCACAATATATTTTCATATAAACATGAATACTCCAAAATTTGCCACTGGATATAACACAAGCTCTCTTTACCAATAATGTCTTATTCTGTTCTGGCAAAGGTCTGACATTTGTTACTTTATATCCCTCTCATGAGCAGCTTGCTTTAAGTGATTAATTCAATTACATTATCTAAACAGACACTGGGGAGTTCTGTGTCAGCTTTATGAAGTATAACGGACTATGTCATATGTGACAATGCCTACCAGGAGATTTTCAGCAGTGGTGAATGCACTTCACTCATATTTTCAATTAAAAAAAAAAAAAAATTACAAAGAAGTTAAAATAGCATGAAATAAATTATCTAACTATTCAAATGGAAACAGAAAAGAAAAAGATCTGGCCACAGACAGCTAACCTGGACTGTTATGTTTCCTGATATATGCAGAAAACTTTACAGTTGAAATATCCAAAATAAATGTAGTTGTTGTATGAGATTAGAACTAGATGATTGTGAAGGTCCCTTTCAAATCAAATCATTCTGTGATTCTGTATACTTCTTTTAGACTGCTAAATGCAGTCCCACTAAATAAAACTTAAGTATTCCCTACTTAACACATCATTATCTTTAACATTTACACTATTTTTTTTTTTTTTTTTAAATACAGGCTTCTTTATACTTAAACTCATTTTTTTCTACTCTTTAAAGCACTTCTGTGACATTATACGCTTTCCTGTATCTGGCTGTTTTATTCAAAATAAGATGGTTAATCTCTGATAGGATAAATCCAAATTGTCTATGTATTAGTCTAAAAAATTGAAAGTGGCATCAGATGTAAAATCTCAGTGTCTGCAGGGGCTCTCTAAGGGCATAGATCAGTAGAGAAATTCATTAGGGAATTGCGTGAATTCCAGGACAGCAAAGTTAGAAGGCTAGAATAAACAGGCTGTGAGAAATTTGCCTAATAAAGTAGTAAGAGAGTCAAAGAAGTTCCTGTTAATTTACTTGTTACCTGTTCAGGTGAAAAACAGATCTAGAGAGGATGGTAGAGAAATGATTGGCTGAGGGAAAGGTGGAAGATCTACTGAAAGGTTTCCATGAGAGATACTGGTGTGATTACCAGACATTTGTACAGAAGGCCTTCACAGAAGGAACCAAAATTAAAATCAAACTGTACTTCTACAATTTTTAATTTTGAATTCTAATTATGTGCTAAAGTGCCTTTCTAGATGTTTGTCTTGCTCTCTTCAGCTGAAGAAAGTGTTGCTTAGTGAGGAACCTTTCAGTGCTGTTTTTTTCTCAATGTAAGGTGCTCATTCAGATTCTCAGGCATCCTCCTCTGCTATGGACAGCTAATACTCCACCCTGTAGTTAGGTCATTCACACTTAGACTTATTTACTGAAAGCTTTACAGACCTCAGAGTGTTGCATACAGGATTATGAGCAATGGTTAGTAAAAAAATAAACTGAGGATTTCCAAACCTTCCTTTAAAGAAGCTGGTTTGAATGCACGTTCTGAGACATGCTGAAACTAGTGACAGTTTAAACAGTTTAAGGAAGTTGCCTTGAAAGTGGAGATAATTGGGTTTTTTGTCTAAAACATCTGATTGTCCTGTTTTCAGACGGGATAGAGTTATTTTCTTCTTAGTTGCTGGTACAGTGCTGTATTTTGGATTTAGTGTGAAAATAATGTTGATAACACACTCATGTTCTGTTTGTTGCTAAATAGTGCTTACTCAAAGTTAAGGACTTTTCAGTGTCTCATGATCTGCCAGTGAGGAGCTGCACAAAAACCTGGCAGGGAGTACAGCCAGAACAGCTGATCCAAACTAGTCATTTCCAATTCTCCTCCCCGTGCCACTGGGGAAGAATGGCAGTAGTTCGTGAGCAGCTGTGTGGTACTTAAGCTGGGGTTAAAACACGACAATAATTATAAGTTTATTTCTGTGGTTTATAGTACTAATAAAGGCTCTCAGAAACCTTTGAACAGAAAAAAAGCCAAAAAGTTGGTTTCAGTGGAAGGAACTACCTTTTCTTTTTTCTTGTTTAGTAAGAAATTGAAGAATAAATAATTCATTTTGCTGTATAAAAAATTCTTATTCAAGCTACCTAGCTACTTCATTTGGCCTGGAAGAAGTAAATAGAGATATAGGTCTTCTTAACTTTGTTAAGAACATGTAGAAGCAATTAACCTTTAATCCTTTAATGCCCACCAATTGATACCAGACTGGGGGTTTTACAAGGCATTGTAAAATTACTGCCTGAGAGAGGCAACAGTTGCTGTTGAAGGGACAAGAAATTCCTTAGGTGCCATTTTCTAATTGCAATGTTTACATTTATGTTTTCTACACTTCATGCTTTGCTCAGAGCTTAAATACATAATCACCCATGTCATTAGGCATTGTAGTATAGCAGGCTTAGACAATCTGGTGGCTTGATCAAAACCATATCTGGAAAAAAGAGGGAAATATTTTGGCACAGCACCATATTTAGCATGTTACACTATTGTTTCCTAAGCAAAATAGTTATAATTTGCTAACAGAGGACTACATACTCAGCACTCAATAAAATGGAAAGTGATTTTTGTAGTGAAATAAATTAAAAAGGAGACATGCTTTCTTTCCCATGTTCTCAGTGTGCCCAAAAGACAAAAATCTAAGGTTAGACACATAAGTATGGCTTCAGTTGTTATTTCTCCCTAGGAAAGTTCAAGGGTACTTTACATTTAATTTTTTATCTTTATATTTGTTCACAATACAGCATTATAATAATGTGTTATGATAAGATCAGAAGGTCATCTAGTTATTGGTCTCTTCTGAATGAGAATTTATAAAAAACTTGCTGTTAGTGGCTTTTAGCAAAGTAGAAAGGAAAGTAGATGCTGAAATACTGCTAAGTGACATTAAAAAAGACTTTATTAAGATCTTTCTTATTTTCTCAGTACAGACATAAATAATATATAAATGCTAGAATGGAAAAAGGAGATGCATGATTTGTGCACATTTATCCTTGAGTTCAGTGCAATTTTGCTGTGCATTGACACATCACAGCTTTCTTTAATAATCTCTTTCATCATAAAGTAGTGGATATTGAAAAAGCAAAGCCACAGCAATCTAAATTCCTCCACTTGTAGTCTGAAAATATCCACATTATTGAGAAGCACTGAAAGAAAGCATAAAAAGATTCAGAAATGCTCAGTCTCACTGTCACTCTTTTTCTGTCTCTGGTGTATGTAGGAATTTGAATTTGGGTTGTGGGAATTGCTTTGAAGTTGTCTGTTCTTTATTTTTCCATGCCAGCATTCACAAGGACAGAAAATGGAAGAGGCAAAATATAAAGCCCTTAATCACCTTCATCAAGATAATCAAATGACAAAGGCATGAAGAATGGGCTATAGGCTGAACAAAGACAGGACAAATTCCAATAAACTTCTTCCCCATTTCAGAAAAATTCTTGTGTCACCAAGAAAGGGAAAGAATTTATTCCCTGTTATAAAAACACTAATTTTCTAAATGGAGGTCAAGGACCTCAAGATTCCTATCTGACTTGAAAAATAGACCATGAATTTTACTCGGTCTGGGGTAAAAACAGGGCAAAATATGTAAGCAGAAAGAATAACCTTTATTTTAATGAAGTAAAATACGCTACATTTCCCCATAAACCTTGCCCAGTTAATTCCATGAATAGTGTCTTCATTCTCTGGAATGTAAATGGTGTCTTCCTGCTGAAACTTTGGCTCATGCTAATTAATAAATGCTGTAGATGGTCAGATTCTTGAACTACAGAATTGTGCAAACATCAGTGGATACTTACTACTAGAGTCTTACATCAAGTTCAATAAATATAATCCTGGGGAGATTGCACTGGCTTAGGGCAAGTGCAGAGATTTTGTCCAGCTGTGAGTCCATCTTCTCTTCTGTGACCTGTAGCAAAGGCAGGGTAAGAAAATGACATCAACTTAAAGCAATTATGCCTGATCCAAGTTGATAGCAATTCTTTGTTGCACACATCTGGCAAGTAGGAGGCAGAAACAAGAATTAGAAGATGCCTGAGGGAAAGATGAGGGTTAAAAATTCCTCAGAGAGCTAAAAATGTCTCCCTGCCATTCTGGTGACATTATCTAACATATGACAAATATCCATATGTGCAAACCTTGTGTATCATTCACAGAATGCTCAGCAATGCTGTGCTGCAAACTCGACTTTCATATTTCCTCACCTTTTGTCTCTTTGCATTCTGCAGCCTTGCCATTGTGTTAACAGAGGTGTGGGTTGGACTGGGCATTTGGCTACATGCAGAAAAGAAGTATTTTGAAATGTTTTAAACTGTCATGAAAGCAACACTGAAGTGTCCTACCAGTCCTCCTTTTCATGGTTGCACAAATATTTTTATGTTTGTTTGTTTGTTTGTTTGTTTGTAAGGAGATTGAGTTCCCATTAGGGAGGAGATCTTTTCTTACAAAACCTTTACTAAATTCTGTTTTCTACTTCTCATTCAACACTAAAGGACCTTGTTTCTTGGTGTTTGCTGTCTATGGCCTATCCTTGTGACAATTAGGCTGTTAAATTAAATTAAGAATATCTTATCCACAGTAACAGCTGATAACTTTGAAATCTATCATTTCCTGAAAATACTATTTTATCTAAACTCCTTTTCAAAATCAGACATGAGAAGGATAAGAAACAGCATGCCATAGGAGACTAACTAATACCTCCATATAGATCAGAATCTGTATGTCTGATCTATATCCTAATCTTCTAAGGACTGCAATGATTTTTGCAATTTTTTACAAATTTGGGAAGTAGGCTGAAATTACATCTTTCCTGGGTTGATGGATTAGTTGCAGAGAAGTAAAGTAAGACATTGAGAATACCTTTTAGTCACTCTCCTCAAGGCCTTGTTCTGATCTTGTCTTCTGGTTCTTTATGCATTGTTGCTACATCTATACTGCCAAAGAACATGCACAAGGACAACAAACTATGATGGCTTTTTCTTAACTTAATTGTTCCTGAGCCAAATAATAAATATTGGGTACTTTTAATTTCTTTCTGATATTTGATATTTTTGCTGTGTTTTTCTCCACAATATCTTGCAAAGAAATTTCTATTTCAGGTCTTTTATTACTTAAAAAATCAAGTAATGAGGAAAAATATATGGCATAGGCAATAAATTATTACATTTTAGTAAAAGAAATCTATACTAAAATTAGAATTATGAAAACAACTGTTCTTCAAATTAATCCTCATTCTCATGTTCAAGATACCAGGCTTCCAACTGTGTCATTGCAAAGGGAGCAGTGTGTGATTTGTTCTGGAAAGATGTGCTTGATGTATGGATGGAACCTTGCAATGCAGTAAGTGATAAGGCATTTCCATTGATTGCCCAAGGAATCCTTCCAGTTCTGGTGGAACAAATTCTGGTATTTCAGTATGATGATAAAATGTACGATTGTGACAGAATTTAATATGATAGGCTGCTACTATTTCATATGTACTAACACTGAAAAAAAAATATTGGGTAAAAATAGGATATACCACCAAAAAAAAAAGAAAAAAATTAAATTATGATTTTTTTAAATACCGCATTCCATTCCAGTATAGCATTATTTAATTTTTTAAATTATAAGTGTTTTTAATAGAATTTTAATTTAAGCCAACAAATATCAAAGCCCATTTTCAGTAACATTTGAAAACTCCAACATACTATCAGCACTAAAGGTGTGCTTTGTTCTTTCTAGAGCAGTTAATAGACCATACTTATCTTTTTAAGGAAATAATTTGAAACAAGGATTTGGCCAGGATATTAATTGATTTCATATTTACTATTAGCTTTAGGTAAAAAGAAAGATGTAACAGAAAACCTAATAAGCAACTTCATCAACATATTCCTGAGAAATATTAACATACCTGGGATAAATTTTTCCGAAGTGAAAGATCAGAAATGGCTGACATCTAGCCAAAGGAGTGGAAACTGTGAGTCCAGGTGGCTGGGACCTTAACGTACAGAAGAAAGGTTATCAGAGAAGAAGACAAGCTTCCAGCAAAAGTTATATCTAAAATGTAAGGGTTGTTTTTCCAACTTCAACAGAACAACAACAAAGGAAGAAAGAATGATCATCGGTCTTGGCTCCAGCACTGACCCAGCTGACGTGGTGTCCGGGGTTCTGGGGGTGCACCACCTGGGCTCTGCGAGAGAAACTTTTTATAGCTGAGTTTTCCCCACCCTGGGGCTATGTTTTTCACTTTCTATGCTGATTAGTTTTCATGTGCAGCTCACTCTCCGAGACCATTCTGGAAATGGGCTGAAGGGCTTTAGGGGTTTTCAGTGGTCTTGGTCGCCCCCTACTGAATTGACCTTTGGCCATCAGTCCATATCTGCTTCTTGACATCATTCCTGCAATTGCACTGCAGTGTGTGGTGTTTATCTCCAAGAGATAGAACAGTTTGTCCAGGAAAATGCTGCCCCATCTCCAGTTATATCCTGTTCTTTCTTGCCTGTTTGCACAGCATGTTCTTACCAACAGCCCTGGGTTGGTTCCATGGCTACCTGGTTATTGCTGCTGTGTGACATGCACACGTTAGGCCCTGATCTTCTGGGCTTCCACAACAGTTACTTGTTTAAAATGTCCCTTATGCTTGTGTGAAACTATTTCAGCATATTAAAGACAGAAAATACTTGACAAATTGTAAAGACAATCTTATAGAACTGCAACTCCATCAAGATTTATGATTTTGTTTATTAAAGATGTGAGGACAAGAGTTTGGATGGAACCAAGTTCCATCATAATCTTATTCAACTTATTAGTAGACCTCCTAAACCTTGTTGACTTGCTTTTATTATTTTAAGACTAAATAAAGGTAGAAACTTTTTGGCCTTGTAATTCTGATGTGAAACAATCTGATATGGAGGGAGTTATTGCAAAAGAGAAATAAAATGCTTTTGGCTTTTTTGTTTGTTTATTTCCCAGTCCTCTACAGGGAACTGCTGCTATGTGATCTTGTATTTCAGTGGGTAGTGGGCATGTGTTTCCTACAGGATTTTTTTTTAAAGTCCCAGCTACTACAACTCTTAACCCATATGACCCTGAGTTTTAGGAATGGAAAAAACAGCGGTTACAACTGGATTGTCTGACATATCATGTTCTGTCACACATAAAATTTGATAAAACTAGTTATATTTTGTCCAGATTTTTGATCATACTGCAAAAATACCTGTCTATATCACACTTAGATTTCCACAGTAATATTAGATATTTTTAATAATTTCACATACTTTGCTAATATACAGAGGACTGCTTGCATCCTCCAAGATCTCACAATAGTTAACTTGCATTACCCAAAGTTTATCAAGTGAAAAAGGACCAAGGCACAATTACTGACATTGCAATCATTAAATACAGAAACAATTTGCTTCTAGTTATTTTAGAAACATTAAAATCCTCTTAGATACATTCTATCACACCAAAGTCACAATCATTTTAAATCATTTGATCTGTGCCTCTTGTGGCATCTATTTTGAATGTGTTCAGAATGAGACCCCTGTGGTGAAAACATACTTCAGTGGACAAAAGGAATAAAAAAAGTTGTGGGATACAGCAAAAGTTGAAAAAAACTGCTGCCTTCTGTTCCCTCTCACTTCTTTTGTAAAAAGAACTCTCTCTCTTTCATCGTGCCAGAGAAATAATGTCTGAAATCTTCAGGTTCTGCTTAACCTAATCTTAATCTTATTAGAATTTATTTAATAACAGAAAGGAAATTGAATTTGTGCAGAAGTAGGAAACATCCTTATGAAAACCTCTAGGCACCCTGAAAATTGTTTAAACAAATTATGTAATTAAATGTGCAAAATACATTTTCAGCCTCAGATTGCTAAAATAGGTTTAAAAACTCAACTCTGAAGAATAACCATACAATTTTTATATTCTCATTCATTTCTATCACAATTTTAATTATCAATAAAATTTTACAATTCAGCTTGTCCTAGATGTTCACAGAGCATCACACCCTTCATTTCCTCTTACCTGTCAGCCTCCTAACACAGACTAACCCAGATATTGCAGTGAGAAGTGCCTTTCTTGTGCAGCTTGACATTCAGTACTACATAACCATGGAATTATGCCAGCAAAGAATGCCACAGATTGTGACAAACCTGGGAGGATGCATCTGCATGCTTTGATTATAAATATCCTTGGGGTTTCTTTTTTACTACAAACTTTGTCAAATTAGAAACTAAAGAATCATAATTTATATCACAGATTGAGCAACTCAGCCTGTGTCAAGAACCAAAGCCATTGAAGTTTCAAAGCCACTGAAGAAGTTAAAGTCATGGTGATAAGACAACTAGGTAATGTTTCAACACACAATGAACACAACTGTTTGTCACAGGTTGCTACAAAAGCTTCATTTCCAGTGGTTTGTTCAGAAAGACCAGGAAAAAGGAAAAAAATACCCAAAACCCAACCACAATACAAAGAGCACATTGCCTTGAATATTCCCCTAAGATTTAACTGAAGAGATTCTGAAGGGGAAGTTTTCCATTTGCTGTTATTGATAATTCTTATTACTGTTGTTTTGTTTTGATTTTAACCAACATATGCAGGATCTGCAATGTGTGTGCATCTGCAGATGCAAATTTTGTGCCTCATGCATATTTCATAAACAACCAGCAATGAAATGAAGAAAAACTGCCTATACAAAATCACTCTTGGGCCATATATTTGTTTAATTTTAGTACATTTCTCCCATGCAGGAAAGAAAGGATCCTCAAAGAGAGCAAACAATGATTTTAAGAATATAAATAAGGTCTAAGAATATAAGCAATAAATCGAACAGCCAGCAGTGATTTGAACATTCAAAATTGTTGTGCCAGCTTATATTGTCTCCCCTTTTAAATACAACATTTCATCATAGATCCAGTCTCCAGTATTCTCATTCCTATATCTTCATTTCAACTGAGTCCTGAAATTCATGAGTAACTTATGTTGTCATCTGGAGGTTAATAAAGAAATTAAGCAATATGTAGATGCTATTCAGGATGCTTTTAAAATATTTGAGTCACCATGCCTGGAAATATTTAAAAGACATGTAGATGTGTCACTTAGAGCCACAGTTTAGAGGTGAGCTTGGCAGTGCTGGTTTAATGCTTGGATTCAATGATCGTAAATGTTTCTTCCAACCAAAATGCTTCTGTATTTCTATGATAAAAAAAGTTCTCGACAAAAACTGCCACAGCTGTGAGGATCTTTGCATGATCACAGGCTATCATACAATGGCAGCCTCAGAGTTTTTTCTTATGCAAGTTTTCTCTTATGAGTCTTCAAAGTAAATATATATAAGTACCCCACTGTTTAACAAAGAATGTTCATAGATAACTGGATTATTATCTAAAATCTATATAAAAATATAAGAAATATATAAGAAACTATATTTAGAACAGTTAAAAACCTGAAAATTTTACTTTTTCATTTTTCTACTGTATAGCTTTTCTAATATCATGTTAGGTAAATAGATTGCCATTGACAATGGTATGAGAATCAAAAAATGAAATACTGGGGGAAAAAGGTACCCAACTTGAAATCATAAAAGTAGAGGAAATCATAATGTGCTTTTCAAATAAACTATGGATAGTTAAGTGCAATTCAGTATGGTTTCCATATCCAGGAACTTTTCTCTGACAGACAACTAAAATATCTCTTATTCTGAATTCTCCTCTTTACGGTATTTGTTCAAAAGGTAAACTCTAAATCTGATGTCAAATTATTGTCCTGAATCTAACTGGAGAACAGTATGAGAAGACAAGGAGTACAAATTCTGGAAAAAGATATTGTCTCTAATTGGTAAAAACTGCCTCTTTTCAAAATTTTTCTCTTAGGGATGTACTAAATCCCTTGCTCTTCTATAGCTATAGAAAAGGAATACTTCTTACCATTTCTGTGGGCAATTCCCACTCTCAGCCCAGTCCCAATGTCATGCCTAGTTTCACCTTGTTTTGCTTCTCCGCCTCTTCCAGAGAGACCCCATAGCTCCTGCTGCCCATGTCCACACTCCTGCTGCCTACTGTGAAGTCTCAGGCATTGACCCAGATCAGTGAACACCAGATAACCTCAAGCCGGAGACAGAAGTTGATCTACAAAACAGGCAATGTGAAAAGTCAGGAAGCTTGAGCTTAAATGCTGAGTCTGAGCTTCGAGATGACTTGACAGCACAGATAATACCCATAATGTCTATTTCTACTAAACTGATCAAGAGAGAAAATAAAGATGTGCTAATATGGGCATGAAAGAAGATGATTTAACTCACCCCTTGAGGACTCAAGTCCAGGAAGAATAAGACAGTTCCAGATGTACTATGGGCCACACAAGACAAACACAAGAAAGCATTTTGTCAGGGATGAGTTTTATAGTATTTGATTTTTCTGCTTCACTTCTCGGCCCAGGAAATGTAAAGCTAGACAAAACCTGGAACAACACATTTTCATCAACTTGATGTTTATCTGCACAAAATATTGTATGCTATCTTAATGTAGAATACTTTGACAAATAAATGACTAAACCTACTAAACAAAGCTGCTGAAATATCTGAAGACTTTTCCTTACAATAACTGAAAGGTTCTCATAAGCTTAGGAATACTCTTTGCTTCTTCACTGGTTAACAACACTTTGATGTCATATTTTTAACAGGCCACTTTTTTTTTTTTTCAGTTCTAGCTCAGCAATCAAGGTTCCTAGTAACTTGAATGCTTAAATGTTACCTTTTTCTTGCTTCATATGGCAATATTCTTTGTTGTTGTTTTCTCTAAATAAAATCCCATTGAAAAAATATCAAAAAACCTCACTACGTGGAACTACATTTAGAGCAATTCATTGAAATACAAACTGAACCCAAGAGAGTAATACCTACCTATGTTATACACTCGAAATGTGAAAATTCTCATGACATACTTAATCAATTTCAAGAGTGTATAGAATAACACTCCAAGGGAAAAAAAAAAAAAGAAAAAATTATTGTTTTGTTTGTTATTTTCTGGCAAGTTTTAGTTAAACAGCAAAATATTGGTGAAGTAAAAGAATATCAGTAGCTTGTGTGTCCATGAGGATAACTGAACCAAACTATGGATCCTCTTCGTATGATACCACATGCACTTTTCTAACCACCACCAGAAATGATAATGCACTTAGAAAATATAAGGCAGCAGTTGGCATTTTACTCACTGTTTCTCAGCTGGGGAGGTGAGATGAAGAGGCTGACCTACAGAAGAGGCAAAACATGAACTTCATCACACAGTTACCCTGGCATGGAGAGTGTGGCAGCTCTAAACTGACTCCTGGCTTCAGGATTCCCTAATTATTGCTGTCCCAGAGAAGCATAGGCTCTGCATTTGACTTTATGCCCTAGCCACAGACATATGGGCATGTTGTAACAGCACAAAAATTAATGGCTGTAAATTGAAAGGGAGTAGGTTTATATTAGTTATTAGGAAGAAATTCTTTACTGTGTGGGTGATGAGGCACTGGAACAGGCTATCCAGAAAAGTTGTGTCTGTCCCACACCTGGAACTTCAACAGCAGACTAGATGGGGCTTTGCATAACCTGGTCTACTGGAAGGTGTCCATGTGCATGGCAGGGTGGTTGGAAACAGATGATCTTTAATATGGCTTCCAGCCCAAACCATTCTATGATTTTATGATTCTGTGATATGGCAGAGATATGACATAACTTTACCTGAGGTAACTATAGAGCTGCTTGGCAGACTCAGCACAACAGTTACAAAATAAATGAGTCAGATTTTTATGGAAACTGGTCATCAGCAGAGGCATCAGTAATGCATGGCTACTTCAACTGGAAAAAGCCCTGAAGGGCCTCTCAAATGACACACTGAAATACAGAAGAACCCATGACATTCTCCTTCAAAAAATTGAGATCATCAAATAGTTTAAGACACTGAACTCTAGGTTCTGACAAATTGCTCTCATATCACCCAAAGCTCTTTCTAATAAAAGCTAAAAATTGAGACTTTTTATTTAGACATATGCACAGAATGTGTGACAGGTGAAAATTTTTATCATATTTTAGTAAAGTTAGGAAATCCTGTGAATTGCCTTAGAAGATATACCTATTTCAATGTTACTTAATTTTAGCAAGGAGCTTATAACTACATCCGGACATAAGTAGGGATCATTATTTATGTGATTTCTCTTTCCATTGTTGGGGGTTAATAATTTAAAGTAAATCATTGAAGAGTACTTTTTCCTGTATTCTTTTATTATCACTGTTTTGAAAAAAAGTATGGTTTTAGTCAAATATGAGTCTCAGATTTACAAATATAAGATTTGACAATACCTGCTAATCTCATCCACATGTTATATAGTCTCTCAAATATACCTTCTTCTGTACATATTCCTACAATTGCAGGCTTCAAATATTACAATTTCTAGAGGTTCCATTAGTTTGGTGTTACTAATTTTTTTGTTGTGAAAGTTTCTTCATTTTGTGAAAACATATTCTACATCCTTCAAGTGGAAGAAAGCACTATTTATGTTATTCCATTTTAAAGTATTATGTAGTATTTTATCATGCAGGGGGAAAAAATCACTAAAAATCTGTTTAATATTTATTGTAATATTTTTAAATGCTAACAATACCATTCTCCCATATTTCCATTTTTTACAATAAAATCATTATGGTCTTGCCATATTGCTTCAGCAACATTTTTACATTTAAAAAAGAACAGTTTTCCCAAAATTTCCCTTGAAACAAAACTGAAATAAGACAACAATTACACATGCCAAGTCTCCACTTCCCTGAACAGCACTTTCAATATTGGAAGGAATTCCATGGAAAATTCTTTTTTCTATTCCCTTTTTAATCTCTTTTTTCTCAACATAAAATGTATTCATTTAGTCATTAAAAACACCATGGATAGGATTCAATTCATCTGACTTCAGACATTTGTATTGAAGGTCTCCATGTGAAGTACTTAGTTCAATTACATTAAGCAAATATAAAGCACTGTATTTAAGGTAATTTAGAATCATAGAATTCTTTGGAAATTACCTTTAAAGAGCACATAGTTCAACCTCTATTTTAATCCACAGAAACATCTACCACTAGATCTAGATGCTCAAAGTCCCATTCAACTGGCCTTCAAAAGATGGGGGAGCTGCTGTTGCTCAACATCTCTAGACAATCTGTCCCATTATCTCACCCTCCTCACCACTAAAATATTTATCCCATGTATCCAAACTAAACCTACCCTCTTTCAGTTTAAATCATTGTTCCTTGTCCTGTCACTACAGGCCCTGGCAAAAAAAACTGTCTTCTTCCATCTTATAAAGCCACTTAAAGTACTAAAAGACCAAAATAAGGTCTTTCTGGAGCCTTCTCTTCTCCAGGTTAAACAGCTCTCTGTCTTCCCGCATGGAAGTGGTATTCCAGATCACAGACCATTTTCATGGCCCTCCCACGGACCCACTCCAACTGTTCCATCCCCTTCCTGTACTACCTGAGAGCTGAATGCAGATCTCCAGATGGAGTCTCACAAGAGTGCAGTAGAAGGGAAAAATCATTCCTTTTACAAATTGGCCATGCTGCTTTGTATGAAACCCAGGGTGTGGTTGTCTTTCTGGCTTGCAAGTGCACATTGCTGGCTCAAGTCCAATTTTTCATTCACGGGTATCCCCAAGCCTTTCTCCTCAGGTCTACTCTCTATCTATTTCTCCCACAATCTATACTGATATCAGGGATTGTCTCAACTCAAGTGCAGAACTTGTCTTGTTGAATTTCAAAAAGTTATTCCACTGAAGCCTGTCCAGGCCCTCTGGATGGCATCCCTTCTCTCAAGTGTATCAACTGCACCACTCAGTTTGGTGTCACCCACAAACATGCTGAGGGTGCACTCAATCCCACCATCTGTGCCATCAACAACGATACTGGACAGCATTGCTCGCAGTATGGACCTCTGAGGAATACCCCTTATTGCCACTTGGACATTCAGTTATTGACCATATGGTAATTGAGTTATTTGCATGTGGTCATCCAGTCAATTTCTTATCCATCAATCAGTCTATCCATCAACATATCCATCAACTCCAATTTACAAGTAATAATGTTTTATGAGACCACATCAAAGGCCTTAGAGAAATCAAAGTAGATGACATCATTTGCTCTGCCCTTATCCACCAACACAGTCACTCCGTTGCTAGATTAGGCAGGGATGACTTGCCCTTGGTCAAGACGTGATCGCTACCTAATCACCTCTGTCTTCCACATATCTTGAAAGAGCTTCCAGGAGCAGTGGATCTGTGATCATACCAAGCATGGAGGTGAGACTGATGGCTTGTAGTTTTCAGGGCCCTCATTTTCACCTTTATATATAAATGGGTGTGATGTTTCCATTTTCCCAATCACTGGGCACTTCACTTGAATAATCCATCTGATTTAGCTTAGATGACTGCTGCAGGGCAGAAATAATCTCTTCTATATGAAACAATCTCTCACACAGAATATATAGGGACTTAGGGGCAATAGTTCAGATATAAATATTATAACATAATTACCTAAGTTATCTGTTCTTTTTTTTTCCCTGGTCCTCACCACTATCTTTTATGATCAAAATTATTATTTTTTTTTCATTAGCTCTTCCCTCTTCTTAGCATTTGCATATTGGGAATTGGTCAAACCACCCAGTGGCCATTCCACAGAAGAAAAAAGAGCATCTTGACTTCTATTAATTCCAGTAGACAGAACTGAATAAGCTAAAAAATCTGTAATGCTTTTGAAGATTCATTCAATGGGTAAACACAGAAGCAGTAAAGTGGCATAAGAAGAGTAGATGCTGACTTTTTCATTTTGACATCTATCATTTCTATGCCTTGCATGAATAAGAATCACACAAAGAAACATAACATCTTTTATCAAATTTTTATTCATCTCTCTATGATTTAGATTATACTTATTACAAAATAGTGTTGTAGAGGTTTTTCTGGAATTTTTCCAGGCTGACTGTAAGACAAGGGAGTTAGGGATCAGGAAGCTGAAAAAGCACTGAGATAATTTCAGGAATATACATGTATCTTCAACCCAGATGGCTGGAGCTTTGCACATGACCTCGATCAAATTACCAGATAGGGAAGCACAAATATATAAGACCCTGTAACCCATGGCCAAAGGGTTTATCTCTCTGTGACCAAACCCTTAATTTTGTACAGCACAGCTGTGTGGCTTTCTGTCAGAGAAAATCGCTGCTGACATGTGACAAAGTACACACATTGAAGCCAAGCAAGATAAGAAAAAAAAAACATACACAGAAGTAAAATTGTTGAGATAATAATAGTTACCAATTCAAAACTAAAGGAAGAAACAAACAAAATCAACCAAAAAATCACCGCAAAACCAGTAAAACAACTGACAAGTATTCTTGAGCAATAAAGTCCTAAGGAAAAAACCACAGAGAATCAGCAGATAGGTGTTTTACAAGACTGAAGATCAGCTCTCTGCAAGGATTAGAGGCAGCACTTTTACAGACTAATGACTGCCTGGCCAGCAGACTCATCTGGTGTCTCATCAGGGCCAGTGAGCAAATTAATGTTAAGTTTAGTATCATGAATTTCTATCAGCTGTGTATACAAGACAATAAAGAATTGCGTTGAACATTTAAGCTGTAAACCCTGCTTTCAGGATCCCTATGAATGGTAAAAGATGCCTGAACACCAGTGACCCAGTTAAGGAGGTTGCAGTTCCTCATTTTACACTGGGGAACAGCTTCTGCATGTGAAATACACCCCCTCCCTCTGAGGTTTTCACGTACTTGCATGCTTTGATACAGTCTGTGAATGGTACAGCATTTACAGAGCATACAGCAGTGTATGGTAGCTACTGCTCTGACCAAGACTACATCGAGTTTATTTGCTCCAAAAAGAAATAGAACAGATCATTTTGGAACTCCAGAAATCAGATAAAAACAAAGCCTAGGCAATTCACAACACGTATCTATGCTTGTGCATTTTTTCTTCCTGGTAGATTCTACAAAGCTGACATTCATTTCTGAGGTAATTGCTGTGCTTTCTGGAAGTTCAATTATGTCTTACAATCCCAGTGACAATTTTCCAAAGTAACCAATGCTACTATAATTAGTTCTTTACATGATGAAGATGTTTATTTTTTTATGTCTTCTTCCTATTTCATTCATTTTCTCTTAAATCTTTTCAATGTTTTAGCAATTTCTACTGTGTCACTAATGAGTTTAGACCTATATTTTTCCCCACAGGAAGATTCTAAGTGTGAAACAGATCTCTCAGGTAACAGACATTTCAATATCCTTTCTTTTGATAAGTCTCTTAACATTAAGAGCTAAATTGTTTGATTTTCTGTGTAGAAAATATTTTGCTAGTTTTATTCACTGTATGATCTACTAGTAACGTGACAGCTTGCTGATATAGTGGTAAAGGACGTGTATTAAATCTAAATGGCTTTATACTACTAAACCAATACCTTTGCCACTAGTTCTTAATCATTTTATCATACAGATATAACTATTTATTTATTTCTATGTATGTGTTTATGAATATATTCCATTATATATACGTAATTAAAAGTTTTATTTTGAGCTTTAAGAAAAGTGCTGAACCTTTGACATTTAAAGACATTTAAAACATTTTGCCAGTAGCCTTAATCAATGTTGTGTGTTTTATCATCTGCTAAATAGCCACAGGCACTGATCAATACAATAGCAGAACTGCTTTTCATTAATCTCAATTTGTTCTAGGTCAGCACCCTGTTACTTTCAACTGAGAATTTTTAATATATATTTAAGATGTCCTCTTATTCTTTAGCATTGCTCTTTTCCTATTTATCCCATGATGCAGGGACTAAGCTTTTTTTTTTCTTTTTTCTTTTTTTTTCCTTTTTTTTTTTTTCTGATGACTTCTATTTGAACCCAAAAATAAAATTCAAGATTGCCAAGGTTTTGGTTTCTTTCTTTTAGCAAATCTGTCTTCAACACTGCAGTACTACATTCTTGAAACAATAACAGTAAAATGCAGAGGGTCTGTCAACCATTTGAATTTTCTTTTCTAATAGTTATTATCATTCCATTTATTAGAGAGCTGTGTGGATTTTTAACATTAAAATCTGGAAAATCACAAATTGAAATCATAAACTTTAAAGTCATGTCATGAAAAATACAGGTTCAGACATTTATTCTAACTTTTAAATGTTTTCCATCAATAAGTAATTGCCTGAACCCAAAACTACAATAATATCTAAATAGTCATCAGACTTTCTAGACTTTGTGAATGGCATTCATTTAACATAAGCTATTTTAAAGCAAGAGGTGCTTGGCCTGTTTAGAGTCAATGGGGAGAGATCTGCCTATGGAGGAAAGGGCTTACCTTACTAAGTTGAAAAGACAGAACAAATTGCCATTTAATGCCAGCGAGAGAAGAATATCATATTTTTTATCCAACCTCACAAGATCTGCTCAACAGACAGTAGTCTCTGTTTTGCATCTTTGGTACTAGCAGCAAATGCTTGTATTCATCTCACATAACTTTAGCCATTAAGAAAAATTAATTAATGTGATCACACTATGGATTTCTAGGTGGAATCAATCATCCTTTGACAATGCCTCTCTCATTTCCTTTCCAGTGATTACAGAATGAGATAACCAGAACAATTCATAAGCTTAACATCTGGATGGCTAAACTTAAGGTGATTTCAAACCTTGATGAACTGTAAATGCTCTTCACAGAGAAATAATTTTGCATGTCTTAAAGCAAGTAAGTAACAGATCTTTCACATGTTAGTAATGGACAGAAGCTATTTTCTTGACTGTCCAGATAAATCATGTGAAATCTCATCACCAGATATGATAAAAAAACAAACTTGTTTGGAACAAAATCACAGAATAATAGAATCCTAAATTTGAGTGGGAGGAGGCTTATAAAGGTAATCTAGTTCAAACTCTTCTGCAATGAGCTGAAGCATTTTTAACTAAATCAGATTGCACAGAGCCCAACCAGGCTTCAAATGTTGCCAGGGATGGAGTATATTCACCATTTCTCTAGGAAAGCTGTTGCAGTTTTTCACCACATTCACTGTAATTCTTCCTTATATCATACAACATCATAATGTATTTAAATTCCTGAATTGCCTCTACAAATTGAAGCCTATCCTCAGTCATAAAGTACATTCAATATTAATGTCAAACTGTTTTTCCCAGAGTTTCAATACATACCCCAAATTTTCAGAGAGAAGCTAAGTGACTAAGTGAATAATCACAGAATCATAGAATGGTTTGGGTTGGAAGGGACCTTAGAGATCCTGGTCAGGGACACCTCTCACTGGACCAGGGTGCTCAAAGACCCATCCAGCCTGACCTTGAACACTTCCAAGGTTTTAAAATTCACTTGGGATAAGTGTAGCCAAATATCATCCATACAAAATGTAATGATAGCCGCTTTATTTTTAAAGGTTAATTAAGAGTATAATTTATTATAATAAACAAATATTTACAATTTTCTCATAAAAAGAGCAGTGATTTACCAGAACAGGAGAGCTACTTGGGTACTTCTGCTGATAAAACAAATCCTAATATAGGAATAGATACAAGCAATTAATCTGTCATGATTTAACTAGCTTGAAAGTGATTAATTTTGAGTAATTGTGCTCATCTAGCAGGCTTTTACTTAATTATCCTAGGAAGCAAAACAAAGAACAGTTTACACAGATGTGTGTATCTGTATTGGGCTCCACTTGAATTGACTGTGACAGAAAGCTGAAGTATCAACATTTCCTATTCAGGGCTGAGAGAGATGGGTCTTTCTGCCAGATCAGCATCATAGAGAATAATCCTGTGGGACAAGGGCTCTCATTTCCCAATAAATTTGAACAATGCCTACTGTATTGATGCGACACAATTCTTTTGTTTTCAACCACACTAGAATTTAAAAAAAATTCTTTAACACATTTCTGAGGTATAAAATGTTTCTAGAAACAGAGTCCCTGAAGCTGATGGTATTTCTTCCCTTTATCTCGAGTAAATGGGCAAGAGATGTTTCTGTATGTACAGAAACCATATCTGAGAATTGTCCACAGTAGTATGTACAAACGTCTTCTTAATATCTTACATGTAATATAGGACTTATATGTAACACCAGCAAATGTGCATCTCTGCTTGTAAGAGCAGGCCCAGAGGAAGGAAAGCAAAGACATGCTAGAAATGTTACAATGTACATAAAAGCAGAACCTGTCTAGTGACCCAAAACCACCTGTACAGGATATACATTTATCATCCTCACCTCAGGACCACTTCTAGCATTCTTCCACAGCGCCTAAGGCTATTCTGCAAGTGAAAGAGATATATATAGGGAGAATATCTGTGTATAGAGTACATCTATATCATTCACAGATTCCTCAGCTAGCTCCAGAACTAGAATTATTGGAGTCCCCTAAACACAGTGCTCTGCCAAAGCTAATTAACTGCTACTGAAAAGAAGAGGCAATTAGCTTGGGAGCAACTTTCACTGACACATTCTTATCTTTTCAGACACAGAAACTTCCAAACCCTGTTATTATTATCATTATAATAGCACCTCATACACAAGCTAAGATGTCTTTTATGGGATGGTATTGACTAAAACACACAGGGGCTGCTCAGCTGCTGTTCTGGGTCTTCAGGGTTGCCATTCATTAAACAAATGTAGGGTGAAGAAAGATGAGAGTGATGCTTAGTGGTTGGTACTAAGAAGCTGGAGAAAGGAGAGCCAGGGTCACTCCAGGTCTTGTACCATTTTCTGAAACAAGCAGTGCCACATGCCCGTGTAGGTACAGGAAAGGCACAAGTGCCCATGGTGGTTCAGTAGGTGATAGAGGTAGAAGGTAAATGTGGGGGGACATTGTGGAAAAGGCCATGAGGTCCACCTAAACAAGTCTGGGAATCTCACTTTTAAACCAGAAATATCCTCTGCTTTGGCTATCAGAACTTCCAAGGTGTTGTTTGTGTAAGTGAATGTGCATTGTATGCAAGAAACTTGTAAATTAAATATAATTTTTGCAGTATGGAATACTTCTTGTGCCTCTGTCCAGCTGATAACACACCCCCTCAATATTCACTGTATGCAAAATTATAGAAGACATCAGGCAAATATCATTAATGTCTATAAAAAACCCTTAGATGCTGAGGAGTCAAGACAGACAGCGAGCCTCTTCCCAGTGGTACCCAGTAACAGGGCAAGTGGCAACAGACACAAACATAATTATGGGGAATTCCATTTAAAATGAGGGGGCTTTTACTGTGATGGTGGTGTCGTGGTTTTAAACCAGTAACAAAAAATTACTTATTTCTTGCTGTGAGATATGGATTAAAATAAGAGCAAAACAGGCTTAAAACTTAAAAGGAATAAAGACAGTTTATTAACAAACTACTAGAATAAGAATACCAGAATAAACTTTCAGAAAACCCTTTTACTTCTCACTCCTTGACCATTTCTTTGTACGCATAACAACATAGAGACAAAAAATTTTAGAATCTTGGTGGTCAAAAACAGTCCTAATTTCTAGAGTCTTTTCATCAGTCTTTGTAGAGAAACAGAAGTCTCTTTCTGCCAATCTATGGAGTTTTTAGAGTTCACTCCTCCCATCCCACACTACTCCGAGGTGTGCATGGGTCAAATGAGTCCAGGGATGTTATTTTTAAGGATAAGTTATTCAAAGGTAGAAGTCTTCTTCATTTGTTTCTGTGAGCCTTCCTGGAAAACAGCTTTCCCCTTGCCCCTTCAAGGCTTTAAAATCTTCACTTTACTCGTAATTTCCAGCAACCCACAGTATCACAACCACTCTCTCTTTTCTCTAAAGTCCACACTTTGAATACTCTATTCCTCCCATACTCTAGTCATGAATTAAAGGAGTCTTTTAATTACTATTGTCCGTCTCCATAGCTGTAACAGAAAGACATTTCAGCAGCACGCATCTTCTTTTTCTCCCTTTCTTATTTAAACTTAACTCTTTTCTTCACTGTTTTTGGTGGTTTTATGATGTTTTTACATGTTGATTGTCTCTCTTTCTCTGTCTTTCTGGGAAAAAAGAGTAGTCTGTACGTTTATCCACGTAGTAAAAGAATTAAAAAGCTTTAGAAAGCTACAAGAGTTCATGGTGTCAGGTTTCAGTCTAGCAGCAGAAACTGAAAACCAAGCTTGGCTGACCAGCTCTGCTTCTCCCCCCCTCCCCTTCCCTGCGGCCTCGTTCCGGCCTGGAAGAGGGGGGAAACCAAGACAGAGCTTGTCACCTTGTTAGCAGTCGGAAATCAAAAAGAGCGAGACAGCTCGGAATGTACCTCTTAAGGGGGTGTTTACAAGTTGAATTCACTTTTTAATGGTCAGATCTGCTGTCAATTCTTGGAATGACTGATAATTGGTCTGGAGGAAAAACTCCCATCAGCCACCAGCAGCTTCAACTTCCCCTCTCTCCAATCTATCTTAAAGGTAAAGCTACCCCATGACAGGTGGTCAAACACTTCAAGGGGCTTCAGTTCAATAGTAGACTATCTATCCTTGGAAATACTCAAACTCTAACTGGCCAACCTGCTCTAGCTGACCCTGCTCTGAACAGAGATTGGACAAGGTGATCACCCGAGGTGCCATTCTACCTCAGTCATTCTCCACAGTGTGTCAAACATTGACACCCTGCACTGAGAACAACAGGTACTACTGATTTTCATTCCTAGACCAGACATGCCTTACCTAATTGACAACATAACTAGACTATGAATCAGGGGAATTAGGGGATTCCTGAATAGTTTATCACCCTTCATCTTAGATTAAATTTCCTGTAAATTTTTTTAATGTTTTGAATTAGGCTGTAGGATTCATTTAAAAAAATAAAAATAAAAATAAGTTTGCATGAAGTGCTTCTTAATAAAAACAGTATTTGACTGCAATCATTTAAGGCTAATGCAGAGAAATATAATAATTAGGTTACAGAATTGATTTGGGATCCTAGGAGTAGAATGTCAACAGAGAATACCAGCAATTGATCTATATGCTTGATTTTGAGTTCAAACTGAAATACAAAATGTAAGATAGAAGGACATAATATAGGATAAAACAACATATGTAATTACATCCTGAGCTCCACTGATCAGCATATGCTGTTGTACTTAAGTGCATAGTTGGCATTCACTCCTATCTTGCTTTAAAGAGAGCAATCTGGCCTCAGAGAAAACACCAGAAGAACTGGTTTCTTACCACATGCCTGGGGAAACATGATCAAATAAGGAACAGATATGATTTTACATGATAAATATAGATTTTATAAAAATACTAAAAGTTAAAAGAGTAGCATGTTTGGGGTAGCATGTAAGGATTTCTAGGTAAGTGCTTCTATCAGTGGTGCTTTTCTAGAAATTGGACCCATGCAAATATTGCTGCCATAAAATTCTTAATTTTACTTTACTTGCTGCACTTACACCTATCCTACATCCAAGACTTAAATTTACTCCTTTTACACATATTTCTTTTCTTTGATATATGCATTAAGCTAGTACAGCAAGAGGTCTGGTCTTGACCTAGAGTGTCTTCCTTATTTTGTAAATCAACAGCAGGAGCCTGCAGCAATGGCCTGTTTTCTGGTCTCATGGCCCAAAAAGCCAACTGCATCCTGGGCTGCAGCAAAGAAAATGTGTCCAGCAAGTCAAGGGAGTTGATTTTCTGCCCCTACTTCATTCTTATGAGACTCCACCTAGAGTACTCCATCCATCTCTGGAGTTTTCATTACATGAAAGACATAGACCTGTTGATGGAGGAGAACCACAAAAAATTTCAGAGGGATGAAGCACCTGCCCTAGGAGTAAAGGCTGAGAGATCTGTGTTTTTTCAGCCTGGAGGAGGAGGCTCTGTGGAGACATCACATCATTTCAATACCTAAAGGGGGCTTATGGGGAATGATGGGACCTATTTAGTAGGGTCAGTGGCAACAGGAGAGGAGGTAATGGTCTTAAAGTAAAAGAGGGGAGATACAAAGTAAATGTAAAGAACACAGTTTTTACAATGAGAGTGCTGAAATACTGGCACAGGTTGATCAGAGAGGTGGTGTATTCTCTGTCCCTGGAGACATTCAAGGTCATACAGCTGGAATACAGGTCTGGCATACAGCTTGTCTGAGATATAAAATACTGCTATACCTATTCATTATGCCTCTTCCTCAGATTTTTCATATATGCTGATGAAAATACATGTTACATGCAACTTTCCTCCCCTGAAATGACTGCAGAACAGGTATCAAAGTTAGAATCATTTCAGAAATAAATTTTGTAGCTAAAATGAATGATGTGGTTTTTCTACAAATATTTTTCAACTAGAAAACACCGACTAGTTAGAACTAAAATTGTTGGCAAAAACAAATTAGCATGAAGAATTTTTTATGAACAACAATATCTCTCAGGTTTACAGTAGAACATTTCAAAGAAAAAATGAAGAGTCATCCTAGCACAGTCCAAATGCTGAGACTTCAAACTCTACAAAGCTATGACCTTATGTTGCCTCTCTTAACTACCCTAGCCAGTACATTATGAAGTCAGGGTGCTTCTGTCTCTCCTCTGGCAAAATCAATTTTTAATTATTTGTGCAAAATTTAGGTAGGTCCCACACTAGAAAAAGGGAAACCAGTCCGTGCCAAACTTGCTGACTAGTAGATTCAGATACCTTGTGAAGCCTTTTTTCAAACCAGCAAAGAGAGACATTTGCTTTTTCTTACTTAAACTTCTCTTATCCATATCACAGAGTATTTCCACCCCTTTTTTTTCCTACTTCTTTTTTTCTTTTATCTAGGGGCATTCTCATTCGTTCTTTTCCATAAATTTTCAGCAGTTGCATGTTTCTCTGAAGTTAGCAGGGAGATGAGGAAATATGTCTGATTTATTCATTATTGGCATTACTTCTTTTTCCTCTTCAGCTGATCATTGGTGGGTTCACAGATCATTGTTTCTAGCATGTGCATAGCAACTGGGTATAACCCAGTTTCTTCAAGGTAACAAATATCTGCTTTCACATAAACTGTGTATTCTAAAGATCCCTTTAGACAGTACCTGAAAGAAAATTTCTTCAAAAGGATAATGACCACTCATATTGTTTAAGTTCCTGCTCAGACAGAATCCAATCTGAAAATTTTGAATTTTGATTCCAGCATCCTAAAGAACACCTGGAATCTAAATATAACCCTTTTAAAAATCAAAGAAAATACAGAGTTTTGAGAACTACTTCTAAACTTTGCAAAATGTATTCCATTGTAGAAACTGAGTGACCCGTTCTCTAATATACTGTTGGCATCTAGGGGTGTACAAATGTACTTATGATAAAAGAATTAGACAACACTCTCACTAGGACTAATTTTAGTTTGGAAATAAAGTTAGAAGCTGAATTACTTTGGATAGTGTCATAATTTAATCCCACCTGGCAACTAAGCATCACCCAGCCTCTCATTCACTCCCCTCACAGTGGGATGGGGGAGAGAAGAAGGGAAAACATGAGGAAACTCATAGATTGAGATAAGGACAATTTAATAAGTAAAGTATAGGCTGTGCATGCAAGTCCAGCAAAACAATTTTGTTCACTGCCTTCCATGGGCAGGCAGGTGTTCAGCCATCCCTAGGAAAACGGGCTCCATCACACATCGCCATGGACAGGGAATACGGGAATACACATTCCATCACTCCAAACATCTCTCTTCTTCCGCCAGCTTTGTATGCCAAACATGGTGCCACATGATGTGGAATATCCCTTTGGAGAGCTGGGGTCTGCTGTCCCAGACTCACTGAGGATGGCTGGGTATACACAAAGAGTTGGGAAGAAACTTGGCTGGGACATCTGACCCCAAATTTCTAAAGGGATGTCCTCACACTGGTGGGGTGGTGTGAGGAGCAGAAAGGGCTCCAGCTGTCTGTAAGTGCTAAACAACTATATGTCTATATAACTGCAATAACTAAAATGTCAACAGTTTCCAGCACAAATGGAAAACATATCCCCATAAAAGCAACTGTGAAGAAAATTAACTCTATCTCAGCCAAAACCAGCACAGATGGAGGGTCTGGGTTCACTATTATCATTGTTGGAAAGAAGCAAAATAATGCCATTACTTGCAAAAGTACATGTAAAGTGCAAAAGAAGACAAGCATTAACAAAAATATGAACAGAAATAAAGCAAAATGGTTATTCTCCTCTGTCTGCATCTATCAGTCTGCATTTGGAGCACTCTGTCCAGTTTGGAGCCATTGCAATACAAAGCAGCCCAACAGAAGATTGCCCTGTGGAGTGCCACAAGGTTAATCAGTGTGCTGGAGTACAGGATGTAAGAGAAGACAGTAAGGTAGCTGGCTTTGTTTAGTTGTAAGAAAAGGTCAAAAATTTTACTGATGTCTTCAACTATATATTGGATACTTAAGGAGAACAACTCAAACTTTGCTTGCAGAAGGATCATAAAATAAATTCCTACTAAATATTAAGAAAAAAAGTCACCATGACGGAACCAAATACTATAGCATGTTGCCCAAAGAGATGTCAGAACCTTAACTGTTGGAAAGGCAGAAACCTGAACTACCTGACAAACACTGAAGTTCCCCTGCTTTGAGTCAAGGGTTGGAACAGCTGATATAGGGAGTCCCTTTCAACCAAAAGACTCTTTGGTTCTGTCACTCATCCTTTTACTGAGGAATGTCTTGGTGTGTCTCAGTATTCTTGGGACTACAACTCGACTCCTGCCCTTGAGTCTTTATTTGTGTACCCAGGAAGACTTGTTCCCATGTGTTTTCTACCGGCATTCACAAATATTTGGCTCAGCTAATAAAAAGCAATATCTGGTCTCTTTGAGAAATGTATCCCTTATTTCAGTGCGACCCAGTGTAATGACTACACAGGAAACAATAATCCACAAACAATTAGACTGGTCATTTATCTCCTTCTAATGTATGTCGTTAATCAATAAAAATTACCAACTATGCCATTGCTTCTAATAACAATGTGCCCACTTTAATTACAAAAAACCTGATAGTGAACAGGATTCATTTAAAGCTGACAAATTAGGATAGGCATTCACTGTATATGTTTATTCCTATACATTTTATCACAATGAAGAGTTGTCAAAGGAGATAAGTAGACACTGTGTAACTGAAAATATTGAATGATTCAGCAACCCTTGACCATAAAATCTTTTTATGGACTATAATACATTTTATAAAACCTGCAGAGACATTGAAAAAATGAAGCAGACAAAGGGCCCTGAAATTGAAGTCAGTACTGTAATTTCCAAAATGTAGACAGTAGGATAGTATTAAGTGTTTCTGTTAAAAAGAAAATACTCTTCTTGGGTCTGTCTGTAAGACAGGAATTTTCAAGATCAATAACTGTCACTCTTAAACCACAAGAGATTTCATGTGTGGTCACCAAATAAAAATTAGTTGCTATTACTCAGTTTTTCTGAGTTAATCTGATATTACCCAGACCATCATGAATGCTGTTATGACACCTTAAAAAAAAAAAACAAAAAAAGAGCTTCTTGTAGAAACCATGTTTCCATTCTTCAGTATACATTCCATACCTACAGATGTCCCAGACAATATCTTTATCCATTTGATTAAAAGGGATTAAGAATTCTCTTGCTTCTTTAAAACATTCTATTTAAAAGAATACATTTTGAATATGGTTGTGAATAATCTCCCATGCTACGAATTAGAGAAGAAAAAAAAATAAAATTTAATTTCTAGGAAATAGTCACATTTGTGGAAAAGTGCAAAAACCATTTATGAATTCTGCATATGGACCTTATTTTGGTGGGCGTGTATGGAGAGGGTGTTTCTCTAAAGCTGGTTCTTCCCTAGAGACTGGTGAGAAACAAGATGTTTATGGCACAGATTGAAACTCAATAGTATTGTGCTTTAAAAAAATTACCCATTCTGTAGTCTTATATGGCCATTTAACAAAGAGATTGACCTTATAAAATACACCTCTGAGTACCAGGAACAGTGATTTACTTACAAGTAGTTTTTAGTGAATTAATGTTTAATAGGAAAGCCAGCTAGGAATGGTGCATTCAATTTTAGCTCAAAATAGTTGGGTTTTTTCTGAAACAAACTCCTTACCTCACTTTGTTTCCTGATTTCCTCTTTACAAACAAAATAATGATGTGATTGCAGGACTCAGCATGGCACCTGATAGATTGGAGGTTAGAAGTATGAAAGCATGAAAGCAGAGACTTTGTATGACTGATGTCAGTGATTACTCTTGCCAGACTAATTGGCCAGACTTGTGAAGTTCTCAGATTCATCAGCTCACATCTAGGACTGACTTTTGCAATGCAGGAGCCTTGACCCTGGGAAGCATTCAGCTTGTATTTGAACCAGAGCTGAAGGAAGATTCCATTACGCATTCTGATTATAAGTGGCTACAAAAGGCCTTTTCCTTGATCTAAGCAAATACTGTGGTGATCAGCATGCCATCTTTTGATACAGAAAAGAAGGTATCTTTGTGAAGAAGGTCAATTAGACTTGAATATTTATACATTACTACAAGCAAGCTCAGCTAAAAAAGTTACCAGTTGGGAAAGTTCATAATTTTGAAAAACAGCTAACAGCAACTGTGGCTCTAATTTGTCTTAGAAACAGAAACGTGGAAAAAATATATAATGCATTGATCTAACAATCAAGAAAAAAAGTAATTAATGGGCAAAAAAATTTGACATAGGCCACTGTGTTTTATCTTAGGATGTAATTGACTTTCACTTGCAGAGCATCTTTACAAAAGTGAGGTATGGATAATAGGTTTGACTTTTATGTAGAAAGGTTCCAAATATCAAATTGTCATGGAGTGACTTTACCTTTAAGGTGGTTTTGCGAGCTAAGGAAGTTGAAGTTGCTGGGGACTGATGAGAGTCTTTTCTCCTAACCAATTATCGGTCATTACTGAGAATTGACAGCAGTGTTGACCACTAAAAAGTGAGATCAACTTGTGAACCCTACCTTAAGATGTAAAGTCAAGGCACTTTTAGCCTCTTTGTTTCCTGGCTGTGAAAGGTAACAGAGCTCCAGCTGGCCTCTCGTTCCCTGCTCAGGCCATGTGTCCCCGGGCGGGGGCTGGGCTGGGCCCAGCGGCTCCCGGCCGGGAGATGGGGCCTGCGGGGCTTGCCCCGGGCTCTGGCCGGGCCAGGCCGGTCCCTGGCTCGGCTGCAGTGATGGAGTTCACCGGGGACTGCCGAGTAAAGGAGAAAAAACTCTGGACCTGCAGCGGGCTGAAACAGCGACTACACTCTCTAGAGCAGCCATGGGGAATTTTCTATTGCAGACAGCTCCAGCTCCTGCACCGGTAGAAGTCACAGAACCATCTACAAAGCCTGGGCAAAATTTTAAACTTTTCATTACCCAGATGAGACTTGCAGATTAATCCTTTCATCCAGAGAGAAGAAAAGAGAGTGATCAGCATGTAAAGAGACTTTATGGACTGTCAGAGACAGTAAAGAAAGAGAGAATAAGGAGATACTTTACAGCTAAAATATTTTTCTGTTAAAGCTATGGAGATAGACAATAGTAGTTTAAAAAGACTCCTTTAATTCATGACAGAGTATGGGGAGGAATAGAGTGTTTAAAGTGTAAATTTTGAGTAAAAAGTAGAATAATTGTGATACAGTGAAGTGCTGGAAGATTTGAAGCCTTAAGAGGCAATGAGAAAACTGTTTTCTAGTAGAGCTCACAGAGACAAATGAAAAAGACTTTTGCCTTTGAATAACTCATCCTTGAAATGCCATCCCTAGATGGCATGGCCCATACACACCTCAGAGTGATGTGAAATGGGAAGAGTGAGCTCTGATAACAGCAATTCTGAGCAGCTGACATCAAGGCAATAGAAAGCTATAACAGAAGTAGTTTTCTTGTGAAAAACTCCATAGATTAACAGAAAGAGACTTCTGTTTCTCTACAAAGACTGATAAAAAGATTGTAACAGGAATTAGGACTGTTTTAACCACCAAAGTTCCAAAGTTTTTGTCTCTGTTGTCATGTGAACAAGAAAATAGTGGATAGTGAGAGCTAAAAAGGGTTTTTTCTAGAAGTTTATTCTGGTGTTCTTATTATTGTAGTTTGTTAATAAACTTCCTTTATTCCTTTTAAGTTTTATGCCTGCTTTGCTTGTGTTCTAATCCATATCTCACAACAAGAAAAAAGTAATTTTTTTTAGTTACTGGTTTAAAACCACGACACAAATGTTTTGCTCACAGAAATAATACTTGTTTTCCAGAGTTAGATAAGGAAGTAGTTTTGCAGGGGTTAAAATAAGGCTGAAATACAGTTTGGAAATTTACTCAAAAAAAACCCCAAGTATTCATCTGTCTAAAATATTTATAATGGCACTAACGGTAAATAAAGTACATTTGCTTGCTCCCCCTGCCCCAAACCATCCATTAGCGTGTACTTGAGTGAGCTATCCCATAAAATCCTTAGCATACCAAATAATCCGTATGAATATACAGAACTGACAGGTAAATAAACGTCATCTGACCTTAAATGCATTTCTTATTCTACTTCCTACAGGTTTGTGCCATTTGTATTGATTTTCTTCCAGACAAAGTAATAACCACAGCATAATATCACTCTCCAGTGTACTACCTTTTTTCATTTACAAGTCTGAAATATTTTTCCTAGTGATTTAGATATTTAGACAAGCAAAATTAGTTCACTTTGACAGATGCTTAGTTACACGCAGTTTTGGATGCACAGGGGTGGCAATAAGGGATTTTTTTTGTCCATAAAAATCTTCAGACTAGTTCAGTCAGTGGAATTTAAACTCATCATGCTTTAATATTGGGTGAAACACAAATGCTTTAGAATGTCTGAAAAATATAAACCTGTTAAAAATTGCAGAACTGAGTAGCCCATTCTGTATCTATTTCTTATCTTCAAAACTTAGCCAACATGTCCTCCTGAATCATCACAACTGATATGATTGGAAAAGTATATCAACCTACAAAAACTTCATTTTTTTAATCCTTTAAAATAAGTGAGTTTTTTTAAAGTTTGGAAAAATATAAAAAATTAACAATATTTTAAATTAAAGTTTAAATGGACAGAAATTACATATTTAACTTAATGTCCCATTAAAGAAGTTTAAATATTTCTGTCCCTATAGAGACTAAAATACTTTTACATTATATGCAACACTATTATGCTGCTGGTCATGGGTCTGTGTACAACCATTCCTACTGCAACCAACTCGGCTAATTAGTTACTTAAGTATCTTTTCCTGCGTGTTCCTCTCTTTCAATGAACAAACAATTGTATACCTAATGCAGATATGTTCAGGGTCTGGAGTTTCTTTCTCTACTAAGTTCTCTAAAGCAACTGAGCTGTATCAAAAGGGGTCTAAGCAAATCTTCCGTGATCTCCAGCAACCAGATTCTATGTATAAATATGTCTCAAAGTCCAGAAATCACAGAGAAAGGATATTGATTTCGTGCCATCTTTGCAGGAATGCCCTTATAGCAGACAGGCAAAAACCAGATAGCAGCTCTGATTTCCTCACTCCTTCAGGCATTTAGACTTTCATAGCAAATAGAACCATTTAATCACTTACAACTTCAATCACTTAATAGTAGATATTCTGAAAAAGATTTGCATCTTTAATTCCTCATCTTGTCAGATACTCCAATTATTTCAGTTTATATAATTTGTCTTGTTTGCATAGAACAAGGCACAAAAGAAAATTATATGAAATTATTGAATCAAAAAATGCACTGACACCAATGGATATGAATTTGTCTTGCATGGCAGGCATCACCTCAAAGATATTTATTTATCTGTCCTTCCCTTTAACCACTTTACAGTTAAAATAAGTAGCAGAGACTTAGATTCAGGATCTTGGTTTGTTTTTTGGGTTTTTTTAAAAGGAACATCTGATTCAACATTATCTCATTAATGTGGAAAATGCCCTGAAGAGCCCAAATCCCAGTAGAAGTGCTCTGGAAGCAGACCCACCCATGTGCCTCCATTGCTGCTGCTAAGCAACTAGAACAAAAAGCCACAACACAAGACAATTCTCATTTAAAGAACCGACGCTAATTTCATTCTTGCTTCGGAAAGAGAAAGGAAATTAATACAAAGTGAACAAAAATCCCACAAGGTTTTTTTTCATACTACCTCTCTGATCAGAAAGTAGGTTTTTTATTAACAACTTTCCTGAGCAAAAGGGAATAAAGATTTGCTGCTGTAATTAGCCACATGGATCAGCAGTTCACATGATGATTAATACAATGAAGTCTAAATCAGTGATCAGACTGAAATATTGCTCTATCTGTTCTGCACAGAAAAGCAAGTGTGAACTTCTACTAAAGAGTTTAATCACTCTCAAGAAAATAAAAGCTGATGTAGAATTTTAAATGCAAAGAAAAAGAAGAAATGAATGCCCAATATAAAATATAAGAAGACTGTAAATACCAGATTGCTCTTAGGCTGTTTTCTTCCGTAGCCCATTTATAATATAATACCTTTTGTTTTCTGAGACTCAGTCACAAACAGTGTCTTAGTATAAATGTTCCTGTTTCTGAGTAATGCCTGCTTTGCCTTATGACCTTTTTGCCCTGTGAATTTTTGAACGCAATTGTCACAGATTCAGTATTTGGAGTTCTATTATCTGCTTGAGTTCTGTTACAAAACAGATGACTTGTAAAAGAAATGCATACACTATCCTATAGCACTGGCTAGGCACACAAAGGCTGTGAGAGCTGTTTTGAAGTTAGACTGCAGTAAAAGATATGTAACAAAAAGCTACATTCCTTGAAGATAAATGACTGTTTCACCTTATGGTAAGTAACCCTGCAGAGCAGACAGCAAAATAACAAACACCTGTCAATTCTTTGGGTATCAAAAACTAATGGATACCCTGTGGTTTCTGATAAACTCAAAGACAGATTGGACTCTGTCTGGCACTCTCTGAATGAATGGTGTGAAAGAAACTCTTCTGAGATAGATTATTCCAAAACATTTTGGTATGGAATTGATTTTAGAAAAAGTAATAGTAGCAGTGTGGTCTGTGGGCTCAGACAACAACTTGCATTTCAGATCTCTTTCTGGAGAATAATATGTAAACCATTATGTTAAAGTAATCTGATCTTCAACTGGAGGCAAAGACAGTGTTATGCTACACCAAGCCCCTTTGCAAGTGATGGAACCAGGTCATATTTGTTTCTTGTCTTGATTTCATTGTCAGGAGGACCTAAGAGAGATGTTTAGCCATCATATTCGATTTGGGATAAGAGGAAATATCCTTGAAGCAACTTGTAGGCAGCATTTAATGAAGAGACTCATCTGGAGTGTACCTTACTGGCCTACTGACTTTTGTATCCTACTTGGGTAATACCCAACCGGCCTGAAGTTGGAAAAAAGCCTAAACAGTACTGAAAAATGTTGGAGGTAGGGAAGAGGAAGTCACTGGTTTTTGTGCTAGGATTAAAAATTCAAGAAAAGGAAAACACCAAGTGAAAATATACATGGTGCCTTATTATTTAGTTAGTCTGAGTTATTGTCAGACACAGAGGAAAAAAAGCTCTCACAATTTGGACAAGAGAAGAAGAGGCAAAGGCAAAGCTCAAATTCCCTTTACTAATCTCTCAATTACAGCTCTTTTTTATGTAATTAATTAGACTGGCTCATATATTCTTAAATTTTACTATTATTTTGTGCAGCTAGTGATGGATACTTGGAAAAGGAAGATGAGTTTTACTTCTGCAGTGCCCTAAAGGCACAATCTCACATGTATGATTAAGTAAGATGTCCACGTGACATTGTCAATGTACACTTGATTTTCTATAACATGATACATCTACTTTTTCCTTGTGTAAAAGAGCACTAAGACAATTTGAAGCATATGCTATAATGCATGCAAGCTCCAAAACAAGAATTTTATTGATTTTCAAAGCTCTATTGTGGTCTTCCACAATAGGTAGGAGATGTTGCTTTTATTTTTCAGTATAGAAAATTCATTACCTTATTTACATATATAGCTAATACAAGAATTTGAAAACATCCTAAAATCACAGTGTCAATGACTTTATAAACTCCTCCATGTGAGAAAGCAATATCTTAACAACACTTAGCAGATGGAAAACAGATTCAAATCAGTGGAGATGTAAGGAGTTGAATTCCTGTTAAAACTAGAGAAGTGCTGTCTTGATAGTTTGAAAATCTCCACAAGAAGACAAGACCTGGGACAAGAAGACAATCTGTGACAAGATTCACAAAGGATTATATAGATGATGACATTCGACATCCACAGTAAGTGTAAATTACCTCACTAGAGAGGCACCTGGGTAACTAAAGTTTCCAATAGCATTTTCTCCCAGGGTTTGTTGTTTGATATTTGTGAAGTTCAGGCCAAAAAAAAAAAAAAAAAAAAAACAAACCAAAAAACCTACCTGGCAAGATTTTTGTTTGTCTCCAAAGAAGTAGGTATCTGAAAATCATTTGAGTATCACTGGGGTCCTTCAGTAACATCCTTTTGTCAAGTCAAAGTGTGGGTGCTATACAAGCAGCATATGCAGTTATCAAGGCAAATGCTTTGATCTGACAAATTCAAATGAATAAAAGACATGACATCTGAGATGATCTGAGAGGCTCTAGATTTTTCTTCTTATAAAATGATCTTTTCAATGAGCTGTGATAGCAAAGGAAAATATGTGATTAGCAAAGTATTTTTTCAAACCTCAGTGAAGAAAAATCTACCTTTATGGATTTATTTGCAATTACTCCACCAGTTCTTTGAAAAAATTTATTTTATACCCATGAGCTAAACAAATCCAATGTAAAATGTAAGGGTTTTTTTTATTTTTTTTTTATCATCAATACTGAGAAATAAACATAAGTTAAGGGGCTCTGGAGATTTTTTTCCTACCTTATTTCATTGAGAACCTGAATCACAGGTGACCTTTCAATGTTCTGAAAGGAAACAAGTATGAGCAATAGAAGAAGGTGTCTCAGCCCTACCTCAGGCCACAGTTTAAAAGAGCCTAATGGTCTGACCCATGTAGACTTCCTCCTGAGATACCTGCCAAACATGCCAAGTGCAGATGAAGTAATTACGAAAGGAACAGAGGATGGACGAATGAACTGAAGAAGGCGGGTGCTGACTCAAGGTGAGATTCTGCTATGCCTAGGAGAAATGCCTTTTAGTACTTTGAGAACTACCAGGCTTCTGAAAGGGAGGGAAGTTTCATCAAAACTCTTCATCAGGATGGAAATCTCAGTCACAAGTTCACCACCTCATAAGTTCGATTACAACTCTTTGTCAAAGAGACTGCTCAGAAGTCACACTAAAGGAGCCAAAAATCACCTGGCGATGAATCTATTCTCCCCTTGGATGTGTGAACTTTTTAGTGATAAAGAACTAGGGAATGGTTTGCCAGGTTCTTTGAAGAACAAGGAAGATGCTGAAGGGGATTACGTATATATGTCTTTGCTCCTTTAGATCTGATTAACTTCAGATCATGGGTTCCATATGCCAATTGCCTCACCAGGGTTGCTGACCAGAAAAAAAAGTCATAGCTGGTTATCAAAAAGTCCTTTAGTATTACTGTTGTGTAGATAAATCTTTGTTTTCACCAGATGCCTACTTTGTTTCCTTCTTCTACTAGTTTTTCCTCTTTGGACGCAACTCCCACAATGGGATACACTGAGAAATATTTTCCTAGGAATTGCAAACAGTCCAACACCATTAATGTTAACTCTTATGGTCAGACTCTGTCATGAAAAAAGTGAATGAGTTCAGTAAACACTACACTATTGTCTAACAAATGTCAGTTTCATTAAGAGCTGCAATATCAACAACAGTGCATAATCTAAATGCATCAACTCTTTGCATAATTATTTTTTATTCCTATGAAACTGAGTCTCAGAAATACATTCCTCTATTTTCAAGCTGTGATTACAACAGCAATGTAAAGCAAATAAACATCAGTCATTGCATGTGATGGACAAAGTTTTCCTTCGGCTCCATACTTCAAGGAGCAACACATGTACAGGAGAATAGGACAATCTTGTGTAATCCCCCAGAACTGCTTATTTAGAGTCATGGGACATATACAGTGCTTTGACAATATACCTTGTACTCAAGAAAGAGAAGGACACATCTGTGCCTGGATATACCATGGAAAAAAATATTTCCATTAATATGTTATGGCACGATATAGATATAGATATAGATATAGATATATAGATGATATAAAAATCCTTTTACATTTTTTATTTATCCTTATATTACTCTACAAGTAGAAGCTCTGGAAAGATATAATTTCATTTAGAAAAAAATAAAAATTTAGGTTAATACAGTTTAGGTTAATAGGAGACATATATATTAGGATATCAAAACTTAAACATTTGCAGTTATACCTATCTGCCCTATTTTTCTATTTACAGTACTTTAACAGACTAGAAATTTTGAAAAGTGGATTTAATAAATTTTATAGGGAATCCCATTTCCATTCCCAAGCAATTTCAAAAAACGTCTTTTATTCTTTCTTTCTGAAGTGGAAATGAAAACTCACCTGAAAATTCGGTGGAAATATTTTAAATGTCTGCCTGGAATTATTGAGAGAGCTCACTTTGGAAGCATAGGTTCAATTCATATATTCAATGTCAGTTAGCAATGTGCTCCTGCAGCAAAGAAGCCCAACTGTGGTTGGGCAAGACTGTAAACATCAGGCAAAGTGAACTGTTTGTTCTTCTCTGCTTATCTCTCATGAAACCTCATCAAGAAATGACTCATCAAGTCCATTCTTAGGTTCCACAGCACAAGGGAGCATGGATAGATTGGAGAAAGTCTAGAAGAGGGGCATTAAGATGGTTAGAGGGCTGGAATTTGTGACATACTAAAAGACAACAAGGTCTGTTCAGTCCAGTATTAAAAACAGGAGAGTCAGGGAATATATTAATGCTTTTAAATGACGGAAGACATAGGTCTGAAACAAAAAGCAGAGGTCAGAAATGCACTGTATGTGAGACAAGGGGCACAGCTTGGAATATGGGAAACTGACTTGATAAGGAAAGAAAGCATTCACTATAAGCTTAATAAGACACTGGACTACTTGCTCAGAAAGCTGCAAAATATCTGTCCCTGGAGACACAAAATATTTCACATGTACAGGGCCCTGAACAATTTTCCCTACCTAGAATTTCTCTGACCAGGAAGTTGAAGTAGATGACCTCTGGAAGTCCCTTCCAAAATACTTGATTAAATGGTCCTAGGATTATATAGAATACACTGTACAAATTCTTGTCATAGACTATTGTTAATATTTTAACAAAACAGGTCGTCAAACCAGCAACATCTACCCATAAAATAAAGCCTCTCAATATTGTCGTTCAGGTTTTTCACCTTGTCTCAGCAGTATTTCGGATACCAAAATTCCTCCTCAAAACAGCACAGTAGGATAGATACTTTTGATGATCAGCTCTTGAGTTGTTTCAAAGGACAGTTTTCCAATATTCATTGGGAATGAGCTTTTGTCACATGTCTATAACACCGGAGGATTGTTGTAGCTTCCTGGACATAACCTTTAACCTGGGCAGTGAAGAATCTCTCTGTTCCTGGAGGAATGCCAGCTCAACCAGCCAGATCTGCTGGCCAGCATATGGGCAAGGTCAAAGCACTATCTCCTTTGAAGCCTCCTGGGTACAGGAGCAGAGATAGCAGCTCCTCAGCATTCTCACAGTGTGACCAGGGACTTGCCATGGGTTTAAGGACAGCTGACCACACCATCCTTTTAGAAGAGTGAGTCACTGTCGAGGAAGGTGAACCCTCTGGCTCATCAGGGGAGGTATGGAAAAGAGAAAGGAACTACCCTAGCATTTGAAAATTGTTTTTTTAAAACCACAGCTTTAAAGAAAAGTTCTTCCAAATCATACACTTGCATTTAGACTCTAGAGACATGGGTTATATAATTTAGGTAAATTTGCTGCTGTTTTTGTAAAATTCTCTCCTAGTAAAGATATCCAAGACAACTCTAAATTATTTTTTCCACATATTTAACAGCAAATAGATTTCCTTTCCCAAATTATCTTTTAGTAAAGAAATACATTTCTTTAGCAATGTATTTCCTGCTGCATAAAGAACGACACAGAGTGTGATGGAGCAAAGGAAAGTCCATTAATTTGGCTTTACCACAGTATAGGTATATAAGTTATAGTCCTGTGTTGAGACTGGTGGCAGAGAGCTCACATCTCCCTTAATTTTATATTTATTCCTGAAAAAATGTTCAAACCTACCTGAATAAAGTTTATACAGCAGAAAATTTTAGAATTCCAGGATGAGGAGTAGTGTTTTTTGAGGCACACACAAGAAATTTTCAGAGAGCAGCTCTTCCAGGTGTGACAGCTTAGCTTTGTATACTCTGTAATTTTGAAAAAAAATTCAAAACAAGAGTTGCACGGGCATCCATAACCAGGCTGGAACTGGGAATCAGTCCATGTTGTATGACTGCATGCCAGCATTTCCAGTCAGCCTGATGTTGGTTGGATGGTAGTAAGGTAACCAAGGCTATAAATATGTTTCTGGCTTTTTCAATTGTGCAAACTCACTAGGGAAGATTTTCAGGATGTTTGGGGGGGGGGGGGGGGGATAATTTAAATATTTAATTATCTGACATTTTCATATATCCGAGTGCCTAAACTTCCCCTCTTAAATTAGGGTGTGATAATTCTTTCCTACTGGTGACAAATTCTCACTCAAGCAAGGTGCCTTTAAGACTACATACATTGTTTTGTTTGCATTCAGTTTTTCTAAGAAATTATCAGATTTTTTATACTTGCCAGAAACTCAACAATGTTATTTTGTTGTTTTTGCTTGTGTTTAAGTCATAACACATTTGATGTTTCAGAACTATTTTAAAACTGGTTTGGTTCCCAAGCTGCCGTGCAGATAAATCAGTAGTTGCAGTGCATGGGTCATAGCACTTTTCTTGAACCGTAAAAATGGGATTTTAACCAAGAGTGCTAAACATCACAAGCCATTTATTCTGTGCTCACAGCACAGTTGAAAGAAACGTGACTATGTTACCTAATAGCTAAATTCCAAAGAGCAAGTTTTATTCTAGAATGTTGACAATAGAATCATGACTTGATTATGCTGGTTTTAAAGGCCATTAAAGCACTTTTGAGGGAGCAAAAGAAAAATGGTAATATCATAATATTTCATGAATTTCAACATGCTAAGACAATGTCAGACTATGAAAAATAATTGCTAGATCCAGATTTGTTGAGAGTATTTTCATTTAACAGTATTGCAAACTTGATTTCTGCTTTGTTTGTTTAAACAAGGGTCTGTATTCAGATTCAGAATTTTGACTACCCTGGGCGGACAGATGCCACATGTTCATTTTATTGTTAAAGGGATATTGTAATGATGTCTAAATTAAATGCATACCTCTAGAGGACTGAGTAATTTAAGGACTGTGATTACTTGCTTCTGACTGTCCATTATCTGGATTGCATCCAGATAATTCTTGAATATCTCCAGTGAAGGAGACTCCACAACCTCTCTGGGCAACCTGTTCCAGTGCTCAGCCACCTGCACCATAAACAAGTCCTTCCTCATATTCAGGTGGGCCTTCCTGTCTATCACTTTCTGCCCGTTGTCTCTTGTCCTATTGCTCAGCACCACTGGCAAGATCCTGGCCCCACCGTCTTGGCACCCTCCCTTGGACAGGACCCTGAATTTTCCTTTTTTCAGTTTCAGACAGTCCTTTTCTGCCCTTCTCTCCACACTGTTGAGGTTCTTCTGAAAAGCCTCACGTCATTCTGGAGTATCAGTCACCCCTGTCAGCTTTGCATCATCAACAAACTTGCTGAGGAGGCACTGCACCCCCTCATCCAGAGCAGGGGAAGGGAAGGGAAGGGAAGGGAAGGGAAGGGAAGGGAAGGGAAGGGAAGGGAAGGGAAGGGAAGGGAAGGGAAGGGAAGGGAAGGGAAGGGAAGGGAAGGGAAGGGAAGGGAAGGGAAGGGAAGGGAAGGGAAGGGAAGGGAAGGGAAGGGAAGGGAAGGGAAGGGAAGGGAAGGGAAGGGAAGGGAAGGGAAGGGAAGGGAAGGGAAGGGAAGGGAAGGGAAGGGAAGGGAAGGGAAGGGAAGGGAAGGGAAGGGAAGGGAAGGGAAGGGAAGGGAAGGGAAGGGAAGGGAAGGAAGGGAAGGGAAGGGAAGGGAAGGGAAGGGAAGGGAAGGGAAGGGAAGGGAAGGGAAGGGAAGGGAAGGGAAGGGAAGGGAAGGGAAGGGAAGGGAAGGGAAGGGAAGGGAAGGGAAGGGAAGGGAAGGGAAGGGAAGGGAAGGGAAGGGAAGGGAAGGGAAGGGAAGGGAAGGGAAGGGAAGGGAAGGGAAGGGAAGGGAAGGGAAGGGAAGGGAAGGGAAGGGAAGGGAAGGGAAGGGAAGGGAAGGGAAGGGAAGGGAAGGGAAGGGAAGGGAAGGGAAAACTGGTGGGCAGCTGAATCACTGCACTTGTCACACTGAACTTCAGTACTGAAAGTTTTCATATTTCATTATGAATAAAAAGAAGCCAGATTCCCGTTATTAATATAAAAGGATTGAATGGATGAAACACTTCACTTGTTATCCTTCATAGAAAAATTTCACCCAGTTTTGTGCATGTAGTGGCTGTGTTCACACACATGATTACATTGTAGACCTGTGCTGAAGTTAGAGAAGAGTCATTAAATGAGCATGGTGTGGATGCACATCATCTGCATAAGAGGAGCCCAGGTGTGGGGTTTCAAATATGATGGGGCATGAGAGACAGAAGGAATAGGAAGCAGCTGAGGAGGAAGGGAATTTCTCATTTCTAGGGGACAAAGATCAGTGTCAAGCCAATTTACACAATACAGCTATCTTTGTATTCCATACAACCCTGCTTAACCCTCTTATGACCACTTTTTCAAGTTTTTTTAAGAATTCTTTTTCAAATCCTTCATTAACCTGGAACTCTAGAAAATTTAGGTTTTTCTATACAGATTTTTAAAATGGTATGTTATAGTTGGAGGTTTTATTGGGGGCTGGGGGTGTCAGAAAAATATTACAAAAATTATTCTCAAAATAAGTATGTGTATCTGTGTAAATATGTGTAAATGAAAAGCAGAGGGATGAATTCTGGGTCATAGCATCAGGTGAGGAAAAGAAGATTTCACTTCAGAAGAATAACTCTCCTTTAGAGATCAGCCTGAGAAAATTCAGTTTTCTAAGACCCCCATGAATCTACCTGCTCTGTTAAACAGCAGACAGGTAGGTATCTGTGGGAGATCGAAATGAGCAACTGAACTGTGCAAAAAATCAAATATTGAGAAAAAGACACAGAGAAGTGTTAATTATGGCTTTTGGTACACAACTGCCCTCCCCTCATATAGCAGTGATACACATTAATTTTAAAGGAAAGTTGCAGCAACGGTCTTGGTTAAGATAAACATTGTTAGCTCAGATCATCCAGCTCACCAAAACCTTACTCTTATCCTAACTCTTCATTCAGCATATTTTAGGTAATTATGAATTAGAGATTCAACATATTTCAATCTTTTTTTTTTTTTTTCTGTCTCTCTGATCTGTGTCAGTAAAGAATTTACATTTTCTTTAATCTGCTTCTTCACCCTCTATCCTCAAGTTAGGACAGGAGAAATGGCCCCAAGCTGGGTGAGGGGAGTTTTAGAATTGTTGTTAGGAAAAAATTCTTCATGAAAGGGGTTATCAAGCACTGGAACAGGCTAGCCAGAGAAGTGTTTGAGTCACCAGCCATAGAGGAATTTAGAAGACATGTAGATGTGATGCATAGGGAAATGGTTTAGTGGTGGACTTGTCACTGCCAGGTTAATGTTTGGAGTCTCATAGGTCTTTTCTAACCTAAATGTTTCTGTGATTCTAAGTACTTCTCTGTGCCACAAAATCTTTGATCTGGTTTTCTATCAGTGCAACTTCACTGCGAAAGCCTGGACCTCTCCATCTTTTAAAAAGAGTGGAATAAGGTTCACAAAATGGTTACATGCACATGTGCAGACTCACATCCATGTGCATATGCCTACGCACACAAAACTTGAAGCAGCAGCTTTCAGTTGCTGAACATTAAGCTAAATTGACTGGGTGATTAACCAATATTTTTCTCCATGACACCTGGAAAATAATTAGTCACTGGTGGCACCACAGAAGAAGCATAAACACCAGATGTTTACACCATTGAATACCTTAGTATTGTTATGAAATGTTTAATAAAATAAGTTAGAGTGCAATTTCCCTTAAAACCTTCAGTTAATTGCATTTACCATTGTTTTAGAAAAACAGGTTTTTGTTTTCATAACTGTAGGATTGCTTGGAATTAATATGCACAGATGCACTGGCTGATTTGCATCATTAAGTCTTGAAAAGACTATTAAAATTTTATATCTTCCTATTTATTCTTATTATCTTTCTCAGTAAGAAAAAATTACTATTGGTGGATTAAGTATTTCAGCAAGATCATGGAAGCAACTTTGAAACTGTAGAATAAAATTAAAATATATAAATTATAATATTTAACAGAATATCAGAAAATAATTCCAGAGAGGCTGCCATATAACATATGAAAACAAATTTTACAAATGAGGACTGTAGAGTGCATACCCTTGAAACTGTATTTATAAAGATGTTTAGTATAACTTCCAGCTGACCAGTAAATACATAGATTGACTCACCATAATGGAGTGGTTTTTTTCACAGTATTGATAAAATTATTTTAACAATTCAGTCCTGAATCTAAAGCTAGATTCAGTTTTTTTTCTTGAAATCCTTGCAATTTGTCAGTGAAGAGAATCACATTCACCATTCCGTGAGGACAAGCTCTCTACATCCTTAGTTACTGCATGAGGTAGGAGGAAAAAAACCCAACATATTCCAAGGTACTAAAATTAGTATATTCTGCTGGAAGTGTTTAAAATGATAATCATGTTTTCTCTATAATAGAATTAAGAAAATACAGTTTAAAAATAAATTTTATTTTGTGAGCACCTTCAAATTTTTTAGGAGATCCTCATATTTTAAAAGGTTTTTGGCATATTAATATTTTTCCTGGAATTTAAGGGAATATGGTCCTGTAGCTTTTTACTAGGATTGTACCCCTCCAGGAAAATTCACCTGTTCACGGACCCTAAAAAATGCTATGACATCTCAAGCCACAGACAAGTACTGAGGGTGCAGTAAATATGCTTCTACATGGTTTTAATTTAAAGATTAACTCCTGCTACTTTAATCTTTTAGAAGACTGTGGCTTTACTTCACATTTTCTACTGTACTGGTGGATAAATATACTCAGGGAGTCAATTTTTGATCACCTTTTCAAAGAATTTTATTTTGTAAAGATTGCATTTCCCCGTTTCACAGAAAATGCTGGTTTAGAACAACATATCTGTAAATGATTCCCCAAATGCAGCATCTCAGTGTTAAGACACTGGTTTTCATTACTGCTGCAATAACATAGAAATAACTATATTATAGAAATAACTACATTATAGAAAAGACTATATTCTAGAAATGGAATAACAGTCTATTGCTTGCTTTTGCTTTATGGACAGCAATTCAGTCACTGCATAGGTTCATTTTGTGACTGTTCAGCACAGTAGGTTAGATGAAGTATTAGCAGTTTAAAATAGACACGTACACTTTCCATTTCAGTGCAGCCCAAAGACTTTTCCTGTTGCCGGCTGGCATCATTATGCACTCAAAACAACACTCTCAACATTAACCTCCTTGCAAGTCTTGTTTTGGCTCAAGGACATGTTGAGTGGACAAACCTTGATCCTGTGCCAAATAAAATCAAAGTTTCCTTTGATTTCAATGGCATAGGCAGAGATCTTAATGAAACAGCAGGATGTGCCAAGTAAATTACTACAATAACAAGTAGGGACACATTTGTGAGACTACAAATGTCTACTCTGCTGTACTCTGAATGTTTTGAAGGTATGCTACTCACAAAATATAATGACCTTACACAGACAAATTGACCCATAGTTTTGTTTGAACAGTAGAAAAATTCTTTTTGATTTGCTCTAAATATTCAATACCTATTCAATAGTTTGTATTCTCTGCTTCTGTCTGTATTCAATCTATAAACAGAAGCAGTCATTTCACCTTTCATAAACATTGCCTTCCCACTGCAAACAATAATGGAATAATTAATAATAATTATCTTTTATTCTGAATGCCTTGAGGAATAAGGACTTAGAAATTTTCACAGGTTAAGAACTAAAAACTAAAGCTCTTTTTTGTAGATTGTGAATATTCACAATTTGCACAGTCATAGATTGCATTAATGTTTTTCTCTACACTGATTAAAGAAACTAACACAGCATGAACTCTTCATTGTACAATCAAAGACCCCATTAAAAATATTTAAGTCTTATAATAATTATTCAGGTTTTTAAGTTTTAGATCTCTTTTTCAGGGAGTAAATGCTGCATGCTGCATGCTTTGCAGGCAAGTAAAGCATGATTATGGTAATGGTAAAGACAAAATAGAAAGAATGTGAATTCAGACAAGTCAGGAAAGAAAAAGGACGAAGAAACATCACTTGCCCCACAAAATTTTTTTAAAACTTGATCATTTTAGAAATTTTTCTGTTCAGTCAGAATAGGACTCACTGTTCACTCCAGGTTACCTCTTTTCCTTTCTCTTAAACTTTCAGTTCAACTGGTGCCCTGTTCTTGCTTTTGCTCCCTGCAAGAGTAAAACCAGCTGGAGTTCCCTTTCTCTTCATCAGCCATTAGTTACTGTTTTCCACTGACTGAAAAAGAAATGAGAAGTGGAAATGCAGTCTTTTCACTACACCAACAGCCCAAAATTCCGGACTTGACCAAAGGGAATCACTTCACTTTTTGGAAAGCACCTGTAGATCTGTCCCTGCAAGCAGGGCCCTAGAGGGTGGCTCTAGCTGCTGGAAGTATCATCATAATTCTCTGCAAACTGAACTTCATCCTTGGTTTGGTACACAGGCTCCCTTATGTTTCAAAAAAACATGATTCATTTCTTCAGGCTGCTTATTTTTCTGAAGATTGGGCCCTCAGTAAATGTAAGGTAATTGTAATTATAATAAAATGGATGCAATAAATGTGGCTATAATACAATGTTAAGTGGCAGATAATTGCCAAGTACTATAGATACACTTTCGCCTTTAATTAGAGAGAAGCAACCATCTCATTTATTTTAGCTAAATCGGAGATGTAATTTTTGAAGTTAGCATCAAAGACCTCATGATTTAACCTTACCAAGTACACTACTAATAATAATTTTAAGTGTACTTACATTAAGCAATAATAGTGGCTTTTCATTTTATTACAGGGTAATAATTTGGTCTTAGGGTAGATAAACCAGTGGAAGGAAGGCCAAAGTAGTGAACTGCAGGATAACACAATATTATTATTAATCCTCTGCTACAGCAGCCATCATTGAAACTGATGCTATTGAGCAAAAAAAAGCAGTGCCTGAAGAATTTTAAAACAAATATGTTTGTGGCTTAAGAGATTGGGCGTTAAGGCCTTAGGAAAGATTTCAATAAGCAGTACTAAATCATCCTGATCTGTTGAAACAAGGCACTGCTACTGCAATTAGTAGGTATTAAAATGAATGGAATAATTTTCTGAAGTCAGAGCAAGTTTCTAAGCAAATAAACTAAGCACTGCTTACTGCATTTTTTTCTGGGGTACAAAGAAGAGAATGCACTCTTTTCCCCATGTTTTTAAATGGTATTTTGAAAAGAATGGCATTGTTTCTTTCCTTGCTCATTAGAAAAGGCAGTAGAGATATAAAAATCTTTGTAATATTAACTGGCATTTGCTAACTTGTGCTATAATATAACATTGCTTCTTCTGGTAAATCTGATTTAAAATCACTGAAACAATGGAGGTTCCATTAGGTGAAACGTCACAATGTATTAGACCTTACTCCTCTCCATTAGTAATGATGAGTATCCATTTGTTTCATATAGCATTCCTCTTTTTGGAAATACATTATTAGCACTCTGTTGTCACATTGAAAATATTTATTCTAATTATACCAGTCTTGTTCTTGCACCTTTCTTTTCATTAAAAGTAAAGCTGAAGCTAAAACTTTACAATTAAATTATTGCCAAGGTCACTGCAGATGATTAAGAACTTCAAATGTACATTTAACAATTTTCCTCATGAAGAGTTTCATAGCACAGTACTTGGATATGTGTTCTTGTGGGGTTCTCTGATCACAAATTTAAATAGGTATCTACACTGTGCTATTTCAGAAAGCCAAAAACTTTTTTAGAAGACAGCAGTCACTTGAAAAGGATCACCACTAGCAACATTATCTTTTTGTGAATCAGATGCAAAAAAACCAAATGGCTGAAATAATGAAATCCAGCACTGCCATTTAAATTTCTGTAAAAGAATTAAAAAAATTATCATGTAATGCTTTTATTTTGATTACTTTTTCCTTCAAAGTAAATGTTTCAATCTGGCAAACATCCTTCATTCCATCTCAAAACCAGAACATTACTTTAGTAAGTTCCATTTTTTTTTTTTCTATGAACTAAAAGTGCAGGAGGAAAAAAAGAAATAACTTCCCAGTATTAGAACCCTAGGAAATAATTAAGCAGTCTGGACAAGACAAAAGGATTTCTATAGAAGTTTCTACAGAAATCTTTAGATTTCAGAAATGCAACCTTATATCAGAATAAGCACATCTAGTTTCCAGAAGCACAGAACCAAAAAAAGTGTTGCAAGACAGAGGTCAACCAAGCCTGACTCTTTTCTCTCCTGAGACAGAATGGAGATGGTATATATCTCTGTTACCATTGAATCATAAAATCATTTAGGTTGGAAAAGACCTTTAAGATCACTGTGTCCAGCCAAAAAAAAAAAAAAAAAAAAAAAAAAAAAAAAAAAAAATTAAAATAAAAACCAAAACCTGCACAAAGACACAGCCAACTCAGATGGGCTGACCACACAGTTATGCAGAGCCCCAAGGATTGTTGCAAGCTGCTGCTCTGTAGTTGCTTATCAATAGTGTCTGCCTTTGTAAAAATCCTTTTCATAGTTTTAAATGCAGAGGGCATCTTCCCATACTATATATTTCTTCTGAAGCAGTACATAAGGAGCTACATTACTTGTCTGGACTGATGCCATCTATCCTGGTGTGCAGGATTTTGATATTCAAGCATCAGAAACCAGCAAAATACAGTTTTCATGCTATTTATATTCCTTTTAAAAGAAGATACAATATATATTGAATTCCACTCGGCTACTTTGAAGGCAGAGAGTCTGTGAAGTCTGCACTGGTGAACTGGTAAATTAGAAAATCAGAACACAACTCTTTTTTTTCTCATACTTCTGCATTAAATGAACATGAGGATTGAAAAGCAAAAACAGCAAGAATGGCTGAAATAATGAGATCCAGCACTGTCATACAAATTCTCAGGTGTCGAAGGACTTTAATTTTTTATTTTAAACTACAAGCCTCATTAATTTTCTGTTTCCTTTTGTAGTAAAATACAACTCACAAATACATGGAGGAAAAAGGTAGTTTTTTTATCAAAATCACTTAAGTGATTTAGGAGTCGAAATTGCATTTAAAACCGGTAGCACTGCAAGTTAAATCTTTGCATAACTCAGACAACTTTGAAATTCTATGCAAAATTCCCATTTGGAACGGACAAGAGGTTGAATTGCTAAGACAGAAAAGTAATGTAAAATTTGGAGGTAATCTCTGCTATGTATATTTACATATATTTCAAATATTATATTTAGTTATTTCCAGTCCAGTATAGGGTTTTCTATATTGTCCTGTCTCTTTAGACTTATATTCAAAATACGACAGAAAATTGAATGTGATAAAAATTGAATGATAGAATATATTATATTATGAATCAAATAAAATAATATTCTAATAATTTAATATGCAGAATAGTGAATAAAATGGGCTATGATGCTCTTTCCGTGGGCAGTGTGAGAGAGATAAATTGTTGCTATTGTGCCTCTAATATGTTGCTGAGGAGAAATTCAGACATAATATTCCAGGAACACAATGAAGTAAAAATTTCTTCTGGCAGAGATAAATTAGCCATCTTTTTTTCAGCTAAAATTAACAAAGCATATCTGTCTAAGAGTATGAGTTGATAATAATTGTTTTCTATTCAAATGCATACTCAATCAGGTTAAATTCATAAGTGCCATATAGCATATAACTCTAGGTGGAATATGAAGGGATTTTCTAAATTTGGTCTCCCTCATGTTCTCTTTACCTCGTATATCTTTTGTCTTGCCTCATAACAGCATACCTGTTACCTTTTTCTGGACACCTCTTACCATTACATCTGAGATTTCACTTTTTTTTGCTTTTCAACACTAAGACTGACCCAAAATTACTTTTCTGTACCAGAAAATGTTTTTTTTTCAATTCAGGTGGAATTTGTACAATAAAAAATTTTATCAGGGGAAATATTTTGAAACCTACATTTAAAGAAGAAACAAAGAAGTGGTGGCAACTGCTTGTATTCAGTGCTTCAGCAGTGGGCTGTTTACTCAGATTTGTACAAAATTCCAGCCTCACTTTAAGCATATACATAAGCGTTAAACTTTCTAGACACTGGAAGTGTGCAAATGGAAAAAATAGTAAGTAGTCCAGTTCTGGAAATGGGATGGTTTGTTGAGTAGAAATTCACATGGAAAAAAGTTCAAAGCCTCCATTTGATACAGGACCAAAATTTTAACTTATACCCTTTAATTCTTTCATGAATGTCTTAATCTCTTGCTATTTAGATATTCTGATGCAGATCTTTCACAGTCTTTGCTTGTATGCTTCCTCTTAGTATAAAAATACTTAAATAGTCATTATCCCAGACTGCAAAAATTATTCCAGCCTGGCAGTTAGGCCATTTGCCTTGTTGATGGATTCCAGCTAATGCACTAGCAAATATCTAAAAATTTATCTGAAGTGTGACAGACTCTGTAGGAGGGACTGAAAGCACTTTCCCAGGATGTCCCCACAGCTTAGAAAACTAGTGTTTTATTTTGTGTCAGATGGAACATTTCAGAAACAAACAAAACATTTTGATTCAATTTTGCAGTGCAGAAAATAAAAAAGCATTTTAAATTTTTCTATATACACTTAGAGCTATTTTTCTGCATGCAGTTCAGACAAAGGAAGAAGGGACTTGCACAGCCATGTTCAGCACCCTGGTATCCAAGCTTCCATCCACAAGGAATAATGGTGCAAATAAAAATAAGTGCAGAAAGGGCAGAGAGACACATTTGTTACAAAAGATGTCTGCACAGCAGAGAGTTGATTTCACACAGAAAATTTGGAAAGTCTATAGTAACGTTGTGAAAGAGAAGAAAACAAAAGACTGTCTTGGTTGAAGTAAGATTTTAGAAACACATAACATTTTCCTGAATTAATAAATGTTTTAAGAGTTTGAAAAGCCTGAATTTATAAATGCTTTGCACATTATCTGCAGCAACAGCAACTTTATGCATGCATGAACTTAATGAACCAACCCACAAAAACAAAGAAGATGATTAATAAGACATTTGCTCAAGGCAGGCTAAATGAGTTGCTTCTGAGAACATCAGAGACAGTTCTCTAATGATAGGCAGAGAGGCACAGCTGCTGTTTTGTTTTTGTACAAAGATAGTGGTCAGTGAATTTATTGCTGGGTGACAAAAGAAAGAGATTTTGTAGGACTTTGGATATAAATATTTAAATACATTCTTCATCTCCTCTCTTTTTACTTCTTTTTATGCCCTTCCCCCTCCTCTTTCCTTTCAGTGTTATGATTTTTCTAGGGTTTTGTTGCCTAAAATTAATTTTATTTACTCTTTCTGAAATGTTTGAACTTTTTTCTAAACTACTGGTCCAGTGTAGTCAGAAGTGAGCTTAATGTCCTTCTGAAACTTAATTATCATTTTGAATCACTTCTTTCCATTGTTGTGTTTTGTTTTTAACGTGTTTGTGGGACCATTAGTCCTCCAGATGAAGGGAAGTTACTTTCCTCAGAGATAAGCAGGAAAAGACCAAAATTTAACCTTTGAATCAAGGTATTTCACAAGCACCCTCATCTTCTAAGAGCTACAATTTCTTTGCAAGGGCTGGGTGATTGTGAACTTTCTGCTTTTGAAGCCTACCACCAGTCCTTCACAACCTGTCTCCACAAGTCTTGTGTCACCAATTAGATGTAAATGAATCATTTGTCCTCTCCCTCTCAGAAGCTTAATCATACAAAGCAGTAATCTTTCAGTTCTGTACAACCAATATTATAGTGCAGCCTGAGCAGATTAAAAATCGCATATCCCCCACACCAAGATTTTGGAACAGAAATATTCCTCATTACAGGTCAAAATTACTTATGCAAAATGAGTAAAGTCTTTGCTAGGTTATGCCAACCTGGAAACAGAAATACTGAAACTTATATTTTCACTCCTGAGGGAAGGTTTTCTTTAGTTTTCTACTCCGTATTGAATTGTAAAGGTCTGGTGACCTTAAAACAGAAAATAAACCCAAACCACCACCATCTCACACCCCCTGCCCACCCCCAGAGAATTATAAAATCCCTAACACACTTTGTCTGAAGTGGATATTTAGAAGATGCTATGTGCAAAGGTTCTTTCTATGGTGTTTGTGATAGTGATATTTACCTTCTTTTCAACATCTGAAAACATATATGTGTCAAGGGTAGATTCTTACACAAACACATACTTTTTAAAGTGGATAGAAAACTAAGTAAACCCAAGATATTAAGATGGATACTTTATGCACACACATATAGAAAAGATTATGTTAAGAAGAAAAGTCATAATGCAATTCAAATGATATCCACAGAATAGGTAGCTGATTGGAAACACCAAATGTACTGTGGAATGCACATTCAGAATCTTGTGTCAAGATAAGAAAACAGGAGACTCATCATAAGAGTTTAATTTTATAAAGCGGAAATCTAAGACTATTTTGCTTCATAATAAGCCTGATCTTCTGATCATGAGTAAAATACAGAACAAATATTGCCATGACTGCCATAACTGTTTTAAGACCAGAGAATAACTTTTGTTTTCAGCTGACAGAACTAGTTGAGCTTGAAAGAAATCATAATAGCTGTATTTGTGGACTGTTACTGTAGAAATTTTCTCTAAGCATTTTCAGTATTTAAATGGAGCTCACTGAGGAAGCTCTGCAGTCTCTCTCCAGTTAGGTTAAACAGGTGATTTCATGGCTGTTTTAAATGCAAGTTTTTTTAAGGTATTAGGCTTTTCTTTTTTCCACACTTCTTTATGTCTCTATTGTGTTTTTCACTACACTGACCCTGTCTAGTCAAAACAAGGTCTGGTTCCCAACTTTACTGCTTCCTCAACCCAACAGCACTCTCTCTGTGATACAATCCCACCTGTGATTTACATCACCAGAGCTAAAACTTAACAGTCCATGAAATTTATTGCATATTGTTTGATTCATTTGTGTTGAGCCATACAGAACACAAGCTAAATGGTAAATTTATCTCATATTGTTTTCAGACAGAATGATTGGTCATAGTTCACATGCAAATCTGGACCTGCAGTGAGAATTTTAACTGCTTCATAAAAGTTAATGTCAGAGGTTTTCTGATGAGTGAACCCCATCTTCTTTAATGGCCTTATTTATTTATTTATTTTTCTGCAACAAGCTTGATGCAAGTCATTCTTTCATACAGTTTCTATAGCTCTAATACATCAGTTTATTTTTAGACCCCTTTCTCTTCTGCTAAGTAGCATGAGGAACTGACAATAAAACCAAAATATTTCCTTCTACTCAGTAACATCAAATTTCATGCTTCATTTTTCTGTCCATTTTCCCATCTGTTGAAAACCTTATGTGATCCAGGAGTGTGTTTCTTGATGCATACTTTCCTCTCTCTTTTTCTTATTTGAAATTGCTGTCACTATTCAGGTCCAGATAAATTTAAAACTGCTTCAGCCAAAATGCTGGAATGATGTTAGGGATGTGCATGTATACCTCAGGGAGGGGACAAAAAAATCATGAGTTAGAACAAAAAGAGTGAAATTGTTGGAAAGCAAAGACATTTAGGGCTTCTTCATTGAAACCTACCAAGATCAAGTGTAATTCTTGCTGAAGCCATATATGTTTGATACTGAGTTATTAGAGAATAGAGCTTTTGCTAGCAGCATGCATGCAGTAGTCAGCAAACATTAGTTTTTCCATCCCAACATAGTTGAGTGAATTGGTTTGGTCATTCTCAGTCTTTTGAACTGATATGAAGAACAGAGGGGGAAAGAGCCTTAAAGATATTTTCATCATTGCAAACATCATCCCTCAGGTAATTACTGCTGCATTAACCCTGGAAATATAAATAAAGGACCTGGCCTGAGGAGAAGAAAATAGCTGAGCTGTGTTGAGCTTTTCCTCACCACACATTCCGCACAATCTTGGAAATGTCACTTAGAGGTTGATGGTTAACCTTATGCTCCTCAGTCATCCACTACCTTTCTTCCCTGACATCTCTTACTGAATAATAGTGGTTCCAAATCTCACTAGATCTGAAAGAGTAGTTATATTCACTGAATGACTTATAAATAATCCCTAGATAAAAGCTGTAGCAATTCATATGCAGAAAGGAGAGAAAGCTCAATTCCACTCAAAGGCCAAGTGCTATCTGTTGATTGTGCTCTCAGTGTGCTGTAGGCTCCTTTACAGCACAAAAGGTGGCACTGATATTTTCATTTCAAAATCAAAGGATTGCTATAATCCACCTTCTGCACAATTAATTTTGTTAAACATCTTCTAAATAGGACAAAGAACCCTAAGACTATAGAGGAGCCCAAACAGGAATAGGAACTCTATATTGCCTGGTTTAAAAAACTGACCAAAAATCATGAACCTGGAAGAAAATAAAACAGGCTGACTTTATAACTAGTTGTAAGGATGTAGTTCTGATATTTCAAAATATAATGATCACAAAAAGTTATTTTTCTACTGTGCTAAGTCCAAACTGGCAAGACTGCCAGCCCTAAGGTTTGTCAGAATGGTGCAAGAGTTGAGCTTCAAAGTGGGCAAAGCAGATCACTGTAAATTATTGAATATTTATAATGCTTTCAGACAGGTAACCTCTGATTTGTTACTGAAAAGAATATCATATCTTCTTAAAGAAAGTGTTCAAAACATAGTACTCTCCATTTTAACTTATCTGTTTGCACAAGAATAGCTCTTTGGCATGAGAGTTGAAACTTCTTTATAAATTGAGAAGTGGTTATTACTAAATTACCTACTAGCTTCCTTTTTCTATTGATGCAAAATAGGGATAAACAAGAGATTGCAGTGTTTTATTTTGAAAATTGTTTTTATGAAATTATTAATGTACTTTAGCAATAACAAGTGACTGTGTGACTAATTTACAGCTCCTCAATGCTTTTAATCCATTTATTACAGGGATCAGGGGTACTGAGGATAGTCAAAGCTACTTCTTCTCTGTGAGGTGCAGTAGAATTTTAACTAGCCCCACTGCTTCTCAGCACAATCACTAAAATAAATGTGTGATGCATAATCATATTTTTTGTTAATTCAGCACTTGAAATAGCACATCAGGTCTCAGGAGAACAATTCACTAACCATAATAAATACAGAGAATATTTTTAATCTTAGCCTTCTGAATATAATTTTTTGAAATTTTGATTCCTTAAACTTCACATCCACTTTCTGTGAAGGGTGCTTCATCTTAAAGGTTTCATCCAGACTTGAAATGCATTTAAGCCATATAGATTAATTTTCTGCAGGTAGAGACATTGAAAAATCATTAGAATTGGCAGATACGATTTTCCTAAAGGCAAAAAACTAGGTAAAATATAATATTTTTAAAACACCAACCAAACAAATCTTAAATAATGTAACAGGTGAATTATTTCCCTACCAAAGGTTCCAAAAATTTAAGCAAGAAGTCCCACTAATGTTGGGGAAAGCAAAAGTACATCAGGCTGGTACTCAGGTTCATGTCTGACTTTGTTTGCCAGTATAGATATAGCTGTATGCTTCATTTCCAATGTTATGGTAGATTTGCAGCTAGTCACTGTCATTTTATTCAGCTGCTTGATGCCATTGTTTTCTAGACTAGTGATGCCTGTTTGGGTTTTGCCTTTTCTTTCTTTTATATGTGTTCTATATTCTTCACACATATATTTGTAACTCTGTCACCTATTGCATTAGTGACTTGTTTTCGCAGTACTTTCCCATGGCCTTTCCCTAAGCAGAAAGCCAAAACAAATTCCAGAGCTCCAAGTCCTGGGGGGTACAAGGCCCAGTGTTATCTTTGTTCTTCCTGGGAGCCAAGGCCAAGAACAACTCTGAGATACATTTTCATGGGCAAAGTACAACCAGTGCCAAGGAGGGAACTCCAGAGAAAGAATTTGACCTGGGACAGAATTGCATCACCACTTGTCCTCCTAACTGGTGGTTTTTATCAATTGTGCTAATTTCCAAAAATCTATAAAAATGTACTCACCTCTGAGGTGGGTTGTGGGCTTCTGTGGACATCTTTCCATAACTGCTCCTGAGGGCCTTCAAATAAAGATCCCCTTTTATATTACCTCCTTACTAAAATTATCTCGACTATTGTGGGAAATAGAAAAGGTAGTAAACTTTTGGAAGTCGTATGAAAGCAGATTTTAGAATAGAAGAATGTAAGAGTATAGAGATGTAAGGACAGGAAACAATAAGGCTGTGGTTTTGAGCTGTGTAGAGATAGGTTTTAGAAAATATAATAAGATAATGGAAAATGTGAGTTTACTAATGAAGCTCTATTTATTGTTTTTAAACTATAACAAGTAAGCATTGTTAGAGCCAGAGTATATTTGTAGTTTTAATGATTGGCTTAAGCAAACACTTGCAAGATTTTAATATTACTTGTTTGGCTAGGAAGTTTTTAAAAAGACTTTGTAACTAAAAGAGTTTTGGCTGTTGTTGTAATGGCATGAGCTTTCAACATCTTTCGCATCTCACCTTGTCCCAACGCTCAATTTAATATTGCTCAATTAGCTAAAGATATACCACTGAATAAAGTTCAAGATCAAGCAGCAGCACTGCCTAGGGCTGTTCTAGGAAATATTAAGAGTGCTGCAAGAAAGGCTTTATGCACTGTAGAGCCAGCAAGCAGTCACAGGAATGCTTACTCCACAATAATGCAAAGCGAGACCAAAGCTTATGGTGCTTTTTTAGATCAATTAACACAGGCTATTGGAAAGCAATACCCAGATGAACAAGCCCACCCCCTTCTCATAAAAAGCCTTATTTTTTCTAATACAAACAAAGAATGCAAAAGACTTATCTTAGCTCTGCCTAACCAAGATTCTTTTAGTTACAAAATCTTTTTAAAATCTTTCTAGCCAATAAAATAATATTAAAAACTTACATTTACTTAAACCAATCATTAAAACTACACATACATTTTACTTCTAACAATACTTGCTTGTTGTAGTTTAAAAACAATAAATAAAACTTAATTATTAAACTTACATTTTTCTATTACCTTATTATATTTTTTAAAGCCTATCTCTACACAGCTCAAAAACGCAACCTTATTATTCCCAGTCCTTACATCTCTACATTCTTGCATTCTTCTATTCTAAAATCTACTTTCACACAACTTCTAACAATTTTCTATCTTTTCTATTTCCCAGAGTTTCATTTGCAGGTTGGGAAAAAGGCAACACTAGAGCTGGCTAAGCCATGCCTTAGTGATTCTGTGATACACAGTGATTCTGTGATACCTCACAGCTGCAGAAGGTGGGTTCACCAAATGTAAGTGCTTTTGGGTCATTAGTTAAACATTATTATACATGGAGTTTTACTGCAAACTTAGTTCATATGTTAAAGATTATGTGGAAAAAATATTTTAAAATAATCCTCCTTAGCATAACTTTTATATTAATAACCTAATGTTTTGAAAAGGACAAAAAAATTTGGATTGAGATTGTTTTCCACCACTCAAAACCACTGTGGATATGAGGAGTACTTCACAGGATATTTCTAAGTGTTTTTCTTTTGTTCCATGCAATTATTTTAATTTTTATTCCTTTTTCTAAATGGGAAACAAATAGTCAGCAGCTGTCACAAAATTTCATTATGTATAAAGTTTCAAGGTGTTGAAGAAAATTATATTCACAAAAGCACTGAGAAAGGGAGCACACTTTTTGAGGGAAAGAGAAAAGACCAAGGCACTTTCGAAGCCTTTGACCAATACCCTCAATGTTCTCCTGCTCAAAAGTTCAGTTCTCTCTGCACAATAGGACTAGCACATTCTCAACAGTAAAATATCTGGAATTTATGGACATTTCTGCAAGTGCTCCAGTCACTCTGTGTGAGATTCAGAAATCACTGGCAAAAGATTCCAGGGCTTCCTACTCCATTTTTATCCCCATATGGAAAGGATTTCCCAATATCAAATCTGTAGACATTTTCCTCAAGGCAGGAAGTGTGGAGAAACCTGAGCATTCTGGTGAAAATCTAGTCCCTGAGTTACCCTGAGATCCTTCCTTACAAGGAGCATTCTCTCAAAAATCAAGGGGAGATTTGCTATCCCACACTTTGATATTAAATTATGTATGTCAAAGACACAACTTCTTCCTTAGTTTTGTCAACTATTTAAAATTATGTACAACTTATTTCCTAATTACATCTTGCCTGTTATTATTTTAAAAACCACTTCACTTGAAATTTTTCTAGAAGCATGAAGTGTATCTAATGAGCTTGTCTCTTCCAATCCTTTTCATGCACCATAGACTAGAAAAACTTCTCTACCTTTATTTAGTGCTTGATTGTAATTTTCTCATTAATAAGATTTTTTAACATTTAAGAAGGATGAAATGTATGGGAAAAATAATACAACTGCACAAAATAATAAGATATGCTCTTCATTTCCTCTATAAAATTACACATCTTCTTCAATATACCATTTCAGTCAATTCTTCATAATACGTGATTCATAACTTCAAGGAAAAAATATATTAGATTCATCATTCCAGATGAATTACATTATTTTAATTTACAAATTAGAATCTTTCTAAGTTACAGAAAATGGTCATCTACTGACATCCTATACAGAAACCCTAGATAATCATACTATCTGTGGCAACGTGTGAAGGCCTTTTCAGGACTTTGTGAAATATCCTTGAGTGCTAAGATTTAAACAAAAACACATTTTTATAATATAATCTTTGAACTTTGATTATTTGGCATTAGATAGAACTACAGAGACTTAGCTATTTTGACATTTCATTTGGTATTAACAGAAACTAAAATAAGCAGGATGGTTACAAGGAAAACATTTAATTTAAATTTATTGATGTCTAAGGGGATCATGTGTGTTTGTGTGTGTGTGTTTGCTCATGAAACAAGTGGATTGAAAAAACTAAATTCTCAAATATAGTTCCTCCCACAGTTCATACACAAAGTTCATTAATTTCTTGAAAAAAATTAAATTGGCAACTAGTGTCTGCAGTATTATTTTGTGCAAATTACTAATATTTTATTTCAAGTAATTAAAGCAGATTAATATATTCAAATAAACTCATTTACTGTTGTTATCATGGAAGAAAGGTTCAAGACAAAGCAGCTACTAAATCTTTAACAGAAGGCAGAGTTGTGTTACAAATGCCTTTCACCATTTCACTGTTGTGTTGTTTAAGCATATAAAAAGGGATGAATGCCTATGTATAATAAGATGATTATAAATCCCTGATTTTAAATGCTTACACTTCAAAATATCTTTGCTTTTCAGAAAATTAGAAATGCTGAGAAAATTCATGTACACAAGCACGCAGTTCAGGGATATAAAATATTTTACTGAGATAAAACAAAAGTACTGGGGAAGCAGTGAACCTGAAATCCAAGGCAATTCAAGGAAGAAGAAATATTTGAGTAAAACTTGTAATTTTATTTAAGAATCTTTAAAGAAAAGGAGCAGTAAATACCTACACACCTCTGGTTTTGCAGGGTAATAGAACCTTATGAACAAGAGGTATCTCTGTACACTAAATAACTTGAAGAGAAGTTTAGTGATTCCAGCTGAGGTGGAAGAAAGAATATCTAGCAGACAGAGTGGAGCTGTCAGGTCAGACCGTTTTAGAGGAGAAAAGATTCCATTTTAGCTGAAGAGTTATACCAGCCAAATGTAAAGAAGTAACTTCAACCCTGGACTACTGTGGACACAGTTTGCAGAAACAAATCTTTTCCTGGTACTGAAAACTACACAAGGGAAGATAAAAAGACAATCTTCTGCTTCATTTTGGACAAGGAAATAACTAGACATAACTCTTCCTGAAGTACCTGTAATGAAACAAGACATAGATAGATAGATAGATAGATAGATAGATAGATAGATAGATAGATAGATAGATACAGACAGACAGACAGACAGACAGACAGACAGACAGACAGAATTGAACATGAATCCAAATATATAGAGAGACACCAAAATTTTGTGGTTTTAACAATATATTTGTACCAGGGAGGCCTCATTTATGCTTTTTAGTACATGAAAGGGGCTTATAAAAAGGAGGGAGAGGGACTTTTTATATGGTCAGATAGTGACAGAACAAAGGACAATGGTCAGCATATTCTGGAATTTTGATTAGATTAGATAAACAATGAGAGAGAAGGAGAAATTCTTTACTCAGAGGATGGTGAGACAATGGAGCAGATTGTCCCTATAAGCAGTGTATGCCCCATTCCGGGAAGTGTTCAAGGTCAGATTGGATGGGGCTCTGAACAACCTGGTCATGGCCTCCCTGCCCATGTCAGGGGAATTGGAACTAGGTGATGTTAAGTGTCCCTTCCAATACAAGTCATTCTATGACTCTATGAAATAAAAAAACTAGTATTTCTTTAGATATTCATGAATCTCGAACAGTGCAGTGGTAATTTTTCTGTTTCCATAAAATTCACAACATTTAAAACCAGTAAGGTATCATTTTTTTCAGGCAGGCAGAATATAAAATTACATTCAAGTCCATCAAAGACACAAGTTTTATTTTTCTCTTTTTGTAAACATCTTTGCAAGATACACTTAATCACTAGCTATTTTAGCTATTTTTACTGAATGCATTCATATTTTTGGCCAGAAGACTTCATGTTTTGAACTCCTCCAGACCTAAATCTGCCCAAGATATGCTTCAAGCAGCATTGTGAGCCCATTCATTTTTTAAATCAATGCACACACATGCACACACATATATATATATATATATATATTTCATGGAGATCTGCCACTGTTGTGTGTCTGTTTCTTAAAAACTATTTGGAAAATGTTTATTCATTAAAAAAAAAAGTTATCTCTAGAAAAGAATTCAAATTGGCTGAAGCTTAAGTTTTGCACTAAGGCCTGTGGAACTTGTGGTTTTGTTTATTTAGAAGAGTTGTCTTAATTTGTAACATCAGCTTCTAAAGCTACTTTGCTATGCATTCAAATTCTTACTCATTTTAAATACCCTTCAAGCAGCCATATCCTAATATGGCCCTAATGAAAACTTGCATTTGCCAGACGGAATGTCCATTCTGTCTCATCATGCAGTTTTGCATTTTATCCCCTTTGTTATTCAAATAAACTTCTGATAAATTATGAATATGAGCTAGTATTTTGTTTTAATTAATTGTGTAGGGTAATCAGGTCAAATGACTGTGTGGCGTCTACAAAGCTTATATATAGTCTATTTTCTTTTCTGTATTTTTCAGACTTAAATATGCATAAAATACACAGAAGATAACTCAATTCAAATATACAGCATAGTTAATAAAGATCTCAGTAATGACCCGGTACAGAAAATGAGATATTTATTATTCTACAGACATCCACAGCTGTTGGATTTTTTTACTTCTGAATGCATCATTCTGAAGCCAGCTTAAAAGTTAATATAGCAAATTGACATAGATCTACTCTCATTTATTACATTTCTGTAAGTGAGAACAGATCTATAGGAATTCTTCACACAGCTAATTAGATTTGCCTTTGGCAATGTCTGTGGTGCGTATCTAGAACATTAAATGAAGTGTTGCCATCAAACTTCGTTAACAGGACAGCAGTGCTTTATCTGATGCATTTTCATGTTCACATTTCAACTTCAGATTAGATTGAGCTCCCGAATAAACAAGTTCAGCTCAATTTAGCTCATCAGAATTGTACCCAAAATGAAATAAGCTTTGAATGTGGCCTGTTGTGTCATTTGAGGTTACATACTCTCTCAAAGTCTGAGTACAACTTTCAAAAAATTATCTTTGTAATGAATGCTTTGAGATTTTAATTCTTGTTTATAACAAGTCCTCAACATTTGATCTAAATATAAAGAGACAGGTTTGTTGATGGACTTCTCGAAGTTCCATGAGAGAAGAAATTGGTGTCATGACAAGGAACAGTATGAAATAGTAATAACAAGATCTCTCAGTACCATTGGACTATACACTAATAGAAGTGCAAAGATCTAGAGAAAAGTGCCTTTACAACTCTGAACTATATGTGGAAATACAAAGACACCTAATGAATGAAGGGATAATAGGAAAAGAAAATGAAGAAGCTTGAGAAGAACTGAAAAATACATAGATGTGAAATACAATAAAATCAATTAGAAAATTGTAACCCAAGGAAGAATGAGCTTTTCAGTGATAACATTCAAAGTTTAGCAGAAATGGAAATGTCCTGAGCTGGATAGTGATAGATATTTCTTTTATCTTATCCGGCTCAAAAAATGTGTGGAATATTTCATTTGGCTTCAAAGTCATAAAATGTCTCAGCAGAATGGCTTATAAAAGCAGCCTTGTAATTAATGTGAGCTGATACCAAGTTACAGGATTATAGATTTACCTGTTCCGGACCTCCTCTGCTCTGTCACAGAAAGACATAAATGACTCTCCACAAATATTACCTAAAGATGCCTTCCAGAAAGGCAGCACCCTTTTAAGAGATCAGAAAATTCTTCTTTAGGTATCTGAGTCTTGTTGAACTTGTATTATCATAGAATCATAGAATGGCTTGAATTGGAAGGGACTTTAATCATCTAATTCCAAACCCACTGTCATGGCCATAGGCACCTTCCACTACACCATCCAGCTTGGCTTTGAATAATTCCAGGGACAGGACATCTACAGCTGCTCTGGCACCGTCCTCCTCACCAGTCTCACATTAAATTAAAACCTACCCTCTTTCAGCTTACATAGATCTAATTTTAAGACAGTTTAATTTTCAGACAAGTGTGTCCAATAAAATGAAGTAGGCAGGCAGGAGAGAGGGTCATTGCGCCATTGCTGCAGCTAGCTGTTATGTTTATACAAGAAGCAGGTAAAAACCCCTCCTGACTGTGATAAAAGCTAACTACAGCTGGTGGTCACTTTGGGGATAAATGGTATCTCCTCAATGTGGAACTTTAACAGTCCTGTTGCAACTAACATTTATCATACATATATTTGCCAGGATTAGGTGGCACAGAGATTTTACAAATGAGAATTTATATAATGGAAATCTCCTTAAGGTCATTTCTCAACTGGTTTACTCATTCAAATTTAGTACATCTCATGATAAGCTATTTGGAGTCCCAGAACTGAGCTGGTTACCTCTTTAATGAACAAATGTGCAAATACATCTTGGACTGCAAATATATCCTCCAGAGCTTATAACACTGTCTTTCTCACCAGCACTCTAAACACAGCATTAAAAGCTGTAAGCTACAAAGAAGAAATATTTTTCTCTTTTTTCTTCCTTTTTCTTTCCTTTTTTTTTCTCTTGCTTCTCTTTTTCCCTTTTTCTTCTCTTTTTCCACAATGTATCCTCAGAAATCCAGTGTTGAAAAAGTGATAGATAACGTTTGACTGGAGCTTTGGTTACAGCAAAAAGAATATTTTCATTTCCTAAAACTGTAAACTAGATACCAGCATTCTAATTAAACCAATAAAAAGAAAATGTTTGAAATTGCTAATAAATTATATAATGGTTTAAATGTTTTTCAGGAGGAAAAGTTAGTCTGAAACTAACAGCAGTGCCTTCTCTGGGGCAAGCAAGAACAAATAATCACTTGAAATTAAATACTTCTATGCAATTCCTAAGTAAACTACATTTTAAAATGAGTGCATGTACTGAGAAATACCTATTTGAGGGTAAATCATTGTGGATACTTATTTTATGTTCAGAGACTATGTTGCTTCATAAGAGATTTGAATGGAGGAGGGTTGTTCGGGGTCTTTTTTATTTAGAGTGGTCACAATGTTTTCTCAAGTGTATTAACCAAACAATGGAATTCTGTTTAACTGAAGGCAAGTGAAAACCACAATTATATCTAGACTGAAATTCACAGTAGGATGTTAAATGATTGATGTTGAGTAATTTAGCTACAGAACAAAATGTGTTGTTTGGGTTAGCTGTAGCATCTTTTTTCATTTCCTTGTAGAGGCAAGCCTGTTATTTAAGGAAATAAATGGACAAAGGAAGAGTGAGGTTATACACCTCAATTAATACTATCTTTCAGGTCCCTTGACTCTTTGTGTTGCATGCTTTAAGCTTGCAGAACTTTGTACTTTGTCAGAAAGAGAAAAACATTTATAATTGCAAGGCATGCTAGAGGAAAAGACAATATTTTTATGATTATTGAGTGTGGTTCTCTCTTGCTATGAGTAGTTTCCTGAGACATAGCTAAAACTCCTTGTTAGCTAAAAACAACCCTAAAAAGTACCAAAAAAATTAAATTCTGCAGGCTATCACAATATCACTAACAATCTTCAGAGAATTTGGTGATGGATTTTGATCATGGTTTGATCAGTACTTTGGCTGTTGAAACTTATCTTGACTCCATAGTTCTGATATTTGATTATCATCCGGATTTTTGTGCTTGAGAAGCAGCCTGGAATTACAGTATGTTTTCTTATATTCTCAGTTTCTAAGAGGAAACTGAGAACACTGATATTGAAGATTGATTCAACATACCAAACACAGAGGAAAACAGAATCAGAACTTCAGTGTCTTCTTGTCCAGACAATGCCCAGTCCTTACATTCCTTCTTTCTGTTATCTGTCCTAGTGACTAAACAAAAACATTCTTGGGATGTTCATGATTCTAGGGATACTCACAAATAACATGAGATTGTGAGGTGATAAAAGCTCATCTGTACACTCACAAAGGAACACAAAAAAGACAGTGGGGAAGGTGGGGAAAACTCAAACAATAACACCCTATCCCAAGTACCTCCTGGGCCACCACAGGAGCCATCCACCCGGGAATGTACCATCCCAACAAGCCCAGAGAAGCACGGGAGCACAGTGGCAAGTGGGAATCCTCAGTAAGGACCTCCAAGAAGCAAACTCTCTGCTGGGCCCCTTCCAGGGCTACCCCAGAAGATCGTCACTCCTAGTCTCCCAGACACTAGATTGAAATATAGGATAGAAGCTGGCAATGTGCACTTGCAGCACAGAAAACCAGCTATATCCTGGCTATATCAAAAGCAGTGTGACCAGCAGGTCAAGGGAGGGGATTCTGCCCCTCATCTCTCATGAGATCCTAGCTGGAGTGCTGCATCCAGCTCTGGGGCTGCCAACATGCGACAGAGATTGACCTGTTAGAGCAGGTCCAGGGGAAAGTCACAAAAAATGATCAGAGGAATGGAATAACTCCAACCAGAAGGACTGAGAGTTGGAAAGGGCTCCAGGGAGAACTTACTGTTGTCTTTCAGTGCTTAAAGGAGCCTCTGGTGTTTTGATTTTACCCAGCCTACAGATACCCCACCAAACCACTCTATCACTCCCCCTCTCAACCAGACATGGGAAGAAAATATTTCAAAAAGCTACTAAGTTTAGGATAGAGTGCTCAGCAATTACTGTCATAGTCAAAAGACCTCTCAGCTTGGGAAAATGAATTTAATTTATTGCTAATCAAACCAGGATAGGATAACAAGAAATAATAAGAGATCTTAGAACACCTTCACCTTACCTCTCCCTTCTTCCTGGGCTCAGCTTCACTCCATATTCTTTCACTTCCTCCAGGCAAGACAGGGGGATGGATGGAGAATGGGGGTTGCAGTCAGCTCATCACATGTTTTCTCTGCTGCTCCTTCCTCCACAAGCTCTTCCCCTGCTCCACTGTAGCATATCGCCTACAGGGAACAGCCCGTCACTAATTTCTCCAATGCAAGTCCTTCCCATAAACTGCAGTTCATAGAATCATAGAATTATAAAATAGTATGAATTGGGAAGGACCTTTTAAAGGTCATCTAGTCCAACCCCCTTACAATGACAGGGACATCTTCAGCTGCAAAAGATTACCTAGAACTCTGTCCAACCTGACTTTGAATGTTTCCAAGGATGGGGCTCTTCACAGTTCTGTGATTCAAACTACCTCAGTGTGGATTCTTTCCATGGGGTGAAGTTCTTCAGGAAGAGACTGCTACAGAGGGGGTTCCCTGCAGAGCCACAAGTCCCATGGGAAAAATGCACTCCAGTGTGGGCTTCTCTCTTCAAAGGTCCACAGATCTTGTCAGGAGCCTGCTGCAGTACAGACTCTCCACGTGGCTACAGATTCTTTCAGGGCACATCCACCTGCCTTGATGTGAAATTCTCCACAAACTGCAGGTGAATATCTGCTCCAGCTACAGAGACATAGTCCACTTCTACATGGTCTTCACCACAGAATACAGAGAAATCTCTGCTCTGGTGCCTGGAGCAACTCCTCCCCCTCCTTCTTCACTGGCCTTGGTGTCTGCAGAGGTGCTTTTCTCACATTTCTCACCCCTCTCATCAAGCCACTGTTGTGAAGAACAGTGTTCCCTTCTTAAATACATATCCCAGAGGCACTACCACTGTCACTGGCTTGCTTGGCCTTGGCCAGTGGCAGATCCATCTTAGAGATGCCTGGAACTAGCTCTGTCTGATATGGAGGAAGCTTCTACCTGCTTTTCACACCTGCAACCCACCCTCTGCCAAAACCTTGCCACACAAATGCAATACAGAGGTTTATAAGAAAGATTAAAAGAGATCTTTTACTAATAGGACAAAGGGTAATAAACTTAAACTAGAAAAGGATAGCTTTAGATTAGATATAAGGATGAATTATTTCATTATGAGACGGTGATACACAGGATCAGGCTTCCCAATAACTTATGGGTGCCTCATCCCTGGAAGTATTCAAGGTCAGTTTGGAGGGAATTTTGAGCAATCTGATCAAGTAAAAGATGTCCCTATCCACAATGGAGGGGTTAGATTAGATGACTTTTAAAGGTCTATTCCATTCTGAATTGTTCCATGGTACTATGATCCTATGAATAAAAATATCTGCAGCTGGAATAGAGTTTCCCAGATAAAAAACCATAATGTAAAACATTAGTCACAGATGTTGATGTAAGAATTCTTGGACTCTTATCAGACTAAACTTTGCCATCTTAAATGATTGACTTATGTCTCAGTCAAAGGAGATTTCCTTATAGCTGTGCCATATCAGATATCTAAAGCCACAAAATTTCTTAGTTTAGAAATGAAAACTATTATACCATGTAAATGACAGACCTAAAAGGATGTCATGAAATGGATTCTCCAAATAAGTAAAGATTAGTGTCATGCCTGAAACTATCAACAAAGCAAAAACTAATGTCAGCTAGGATCAGGATTTCTTCCACAGTCTTCATATAACAATACAGCAGAGAATATTCAAGTGTTTTTGTGAGCCATTGGCCATTTATTCCATTTTATGAGAAATACTAGTCATACCTTTTTTCTTCAGTAATTCCATCACAAATCCCCATGGTAAGTACATTTTTACACATGTAAACCAGGTGAGAATTATGGAATTATGTAAATCAAAACATGCATTAGCCTGCTGAGATCACCACACTGAGATCATCAGAGTTGCATTAGAGAGCAGCATTAGCTAAGATTTTCAATTCCAATTTTTAAAATACCCTAATAGATTCAAATAACTAATATTTTGATCAATAACACTCTATAAAAATTGGTCATATTTTCATATCAAGAAGGAAATGATCTACAGCCAAATGTTACAGTCTGAAGCACGTGCTCATATTGCAGTAAATTATCCAGATCACAATAGAACTGTCACATGTTCATTAGCAAAGGAAACTATAAATTGTTCATTAATTAAAAATTATCAGATTATCTAGCTAGTCCAGGCAACTACATTTAAACTGGACAAGAACTTAAACTTTAGTATTCATGCAGACAAACCAGCCCTTGGGAAAATTTTTTAAGTAATCCTGAGACTGGATCCTACAGGACTTAAGCCAAGCTTAACAAAAGTAACTAAATATATATACTAAAAATCCAGGGTTCATTTTGAGTTCATATTAATTAACCATTTCACACACACTGAAGACAGAAAAGTGAAATTTTTGTTATATATTACAATGAGCAGCCTTGAATTACAAGCACTACTTCATAAGTTTTGCAGAGACACCATGGTAAATCAAGAAACCTAGATGTAAAAACTGAGGTATATTTATATTCTTGCTCAAAGTTTGTCTTTTTTCAAGGTAAGTTTCATGAATTCTATCAGGTAGTTCTTGCTGAATTTGAAATAATATATATTTGAGATGGGGGAGGGGGAAATTTTCCCTACGTTAAATTATGCAGTCAATGTCAGCATAGGATTGCTTTTAATAGATCCTTCAATTCTGGGATTCATACTCTTTCCCTTTAAAGATTATTGCTCAGAACAATTGATCTTATATTTGGAAAATATTATTTTCTGGAATTCTTTTGACTATTTTCTTCACATTGCTTCAGGCCTGAATCTAAAAAAAAAAAAAAAAACAACAAACCAAAAAACCACCAAAACTCTGCAATCATTTGTAACTGTTTAAGCTCTATAAAGGTGCTTGTGCACAAAATGCTCTGGAAGCAGTCCTAATGCTTACTGTCTGGTGATTTTGATATCTTTTTTGTCAGACTTAATAATTCCTAGCATATTTTCATGGTTATCTTGGTCAAGTACTTGAAAACTGTTACCTTGTCAGGCCAAGATATCAACATTCAGCTCCTTGAACAAATCCCTATGAGTCAATCACTCTACCCCCCTATATTCTTTCCAGCTCCTCACCCTTATTAGGAATCTGAGAGCACAGAGTAAGGACTCCAAGGTTTGCTTTTATAAATGGTTGAAAATATGTTCCAGTTTTATGGTCAATCTTTATTCAACCATGAGTTTCACACTCAACAACAGACCTGTCTTTAACTGTCAAACCACATTATAATTCAGGTGGGAAGAAAGACTCACAGTAATTCTGTGGTAATCAATGATTTCATGTTTTAATTGCTGTTGACTAAACTACGCAAGTGATGCTTACCAGCCTGCTCTTTCCTTTAAGCTAAGCTGCTAAGAAAAACACAGACTACCAAGAAGCACAAAACCTTGAGTTTATCTTTTCTTTCCAAGGGTACTGTCTGCTTCAGCTACCCACTAAAAGCAAAGACTCTTTCTGTTTCATTCAATTCAAGGGTAAAAGCAATGAGCTAAAGTACTAAGTGATTTAATTTGGCATATGTCAAGTTACACCAGCAAAGGATTTGTTCTTATTGCTACTGAGAGACATCAAAGAAAGAGCTCTCACTACTGTCAAAATGACCAGTATGTGGGTCCTGAAAGAGAAAGGAAAGGTAATTTGGGTTAGAGAATGAATGTCATGAGAGCAAGTGTCTCCCTTCTGGTTTTGCACCACACAGTGGTTCAAATGCATTGTAATTTAACACTGAAAGAGATAGACTCATGGGCTTTAGAATCTGTTCACTTTGGAAGAGCTAATAACAACGATAAAAGGAGATGGTTCTATCATCACCAAGTGCTTCAAGCCTTGCACTGCCTTGCATGTTTCCCTGTGAACAAAATTAACTCTTCACTAACTTTTGTAACTTATACAGCAAGCAACCTTAGCAGAGGAAGACTGGAAATCTATGGCCAGAAATCAGAGGTGAAACATTGGCTTTAATTTAGTTATCCAGTTTCATCTGAGCTCCCCTAGGGCAAACAACCTGGCCAGCTGTTGCAAATCCAGGAGTCACTGCTCCAATTAAGTCCTGTGACATATTGTGAATGAGCTTTGTTTGGTTGCCTCTGATACCACAAAGAACTTTAAATGTCACTGGATAACAATATGGAAGCAATTGAATCATCAGATGGACAGAAAACAGAGCTGTAAATGGGCTTGAAGCATGTGAATATTCATGCTGCATAGAGGAATATATATTGCATTCATTTAGGCAAACCATGTCATAAGCACTCCTTTTGGAGCCAATGGCAATGTTCCTATTGATTAAACCAGAGGAAAATCTTTCCCTTAGCTGTTCTATGAATGTTTAAACAAACAAATTGGACCACGGTGAACACCTATATGCCCTGTGATCCACTCAAGGAAGAATTTTAGCTAAAGGTATCTTCCATTTTTTTGTGAACTAGCAAAAGGAGACTGGCTTCCTACCAATCTATTTGTCTTTATTGTCTTTTTCTTTCTCTTCAGCTCATGCCATTTCCTGCTCTTACCTTTTTATCAGTTTTTCTAGCCCTTAAGCTAAAAGCACATACTGTAGATGTTCAGTTCCATATTTCTTAGTTATCTGCCAGAAAAATGTAAAAACTTTATAAACTTCCCAATTTTAGCATTTTTAAATGGTTTTAGTTAATAAAAAACTAATATTTGGAAGCAGTGGTCTTGCAGATTCCCTGTTATTTTCCACACCTCTGTCGTGGTGTAGCTGAAAGTAACTTAAAAATTCAGAAACAGTGGGAAGAAGAAGAAGAATTAGTCATAGTAGTAACAGTAGTAATGCTAATGAAGTTCTCTCTGCTTCTGGAAAGCTGAAAAGCAAATTTGGACACTATTTGGAGGAAACAAAAATCGTGAACAAAGTAGCAGAAATTATTGTCTTCCTTTCTAAGGACTGCGGTGAAACAAATTAGAAGAAATTTGGAAATACAGAGATCATTTCAGTGGCTTACACTGATAAATGAGAGTCAAACCCAATCAAAGACGGCTAGCAATGCTCAGATTGGGGTTGTGCTGACCTTTATTTTGATGTGTTCCACTCTGCTGATTTTGTGGAGGAAGGGTGTTTCAGACAGAATTTTCAGCTGGTTCACTGATTGATATTTGCTTCCTGGGCTGACATATTACTGGCTCTATAAATTGTTTAGTGCCACAAGTATGATTATTAGCAGCAGGAACAAGAAGGTGACCATACATGGATTCCCTAATCATTATTTATCTTGTTGCTTAGAAAAATAAAATGCTAGACAATTTATTTCAGCTTTCACTTAGACCATCCTTATTTTGACCTGTGTCTGCTGTTGTTCTGAAGACACAAAGCAAAGGGGACATTTGTTTTTCACAAAACAAAGCCATTGTGTGTGCTTCAGACCAGAATGACAGCATATAGTATTATGAGCAATGACATTATGGAGACAGTCTGATGGAACTGGGAGTACTCACTGTGTACTGAACATGCATCAGCTGTCAGTGCCTGACAGGGGACATTCAGTGAGTTACTTTGTTATCAATACTCAAATTTGCCTTAGTCAGTTTCCAACATCTTGTCATTGGAATCCCATTCTGTGAATTTTTCTTAACCTTGCAAGCCTTTAAAACATAGCAGAGAAACCTGCAGAATTGTAAGATTTTTCTTGGATTCACTTTTTCAGAATTTCCTACAAAAATTCAGAATGAGTCTCTATGCTTTAATTTTAGCTGTGTGAATTGCATGTGCTACAATTATAAAAACTGCTAGAGATACTTAAAACTCTGAAAGCAAATCAAACCAAAATCTTTTGGGGTTGCAGTTTTGCTAATGATATCACAGAGGACGAATTCAAGGGGGATCAGAACAGGAAAAGGGATATAGACTTAGCAGAAATCTTTAATCATTTGTGTGGTGTGCAGTACTGTTCCTAAACAGATTTAACACAGAGAATTTAGATCCTTGTGGCTTGCAGCATTTTTTTTCTTTTAGGGTTAAACTTTGTCAAGATATTCAAAAGCTGTGATGTGAAACAAACATTAAAGATCCTGTATTAAAACAAGGAGTCACACATACCTGCATCATGATGATTTGTGATCAGCTTATAAAAGATCCATCCTGAAATGCAGTAACTCTAACCAAAGTATTTGTAGTCTGATCATGGATATCACCTCAATGTAAAACTAATGTTCAAAGAGTAAATTACACTCTGTAAACTGCGTATTCACTCTCACTCTCTAACCAGTGTCACATGGATTTTTAAAGAGCTGATACAACTGTCTTGATTCTTCTATTAGCTGACAACATTTTTATGATAAGAAAATTCACTTTGCAGGAGTGCCTTCACCTTTCTATCTTTCCTCTCTTTTTTTTCCTGCTGTTTTTTTTCTTTTAGCACAAGGATGGTTTTTTTTAAAAGAAATGAGCAGATAAAGCTATTTTCTTTGTTTCCTTATTGTCCAAGATGGCATTTTAATTTGATCAATTGTTTACATCAGCAGACTAGTTTCAGATCTGAAAGCTTATACAATCAAATTAAATGAGGGCATCTATCTCTATAGCCTGAGCTGCAAGCAGAATTCCACCCCGATCAATTCTCATCCTATATCACAAATGGAGCAATACAACAGCAGCAAGTTCTCTAAAGTGGAAAAAGCTACCTGTAAAAATATTCTATTAATATTGAGCTTATATGTTAATATTATCTAGCTTTTCTTACCATATATAAATGTACTTCCCTCTTTCTCTTGCAGAAGATACATGTAATGAAAGGTAACACTTAAAAACATAGAAAATGTTTTGTCACCCATCAAACAAGAAAAATTAAATCTTCTTTACAGGTAAAATTTTGGTTTGAGGAAGGTAGATAGAAAAAAAAATTAAAAGTTTATCATTCGTTATTGACATTTTGCATATTATCTTTATTTGCTACTTAGAGAACTGCAGATAAGGGACAATTATCTTTAAAGCAAAGACTGTACAGGTCATCAGTTCTGAATTCCATTTTTCTTTATTTTTTCACACAAATCTATTTATTTTTGGAATTAGCATTAGAAACTTCAAGCCCAAGTATTTTCTCCTATTCCTCACTATCTTAGTCCCCAACACAGGACAATCCTTTCATGCACAATATTAGGATGGCCCTACTTAATCTGTAGGTCAGGTCTTTAATCAGGTTTTAAAAGGCTCTTTGCTGTATTTGCATAATGCACTTTGCTAAGCCATAGCTAATGTGGCAGGCTGAGCTAGACCCCAGGGTTTTTTTGGATGCCAGACTTTTCTCATTTTTGCTGTCTCTACAATTTTAAAAATATACTCATTTAAAACTGCTTTTAAAAGAAAAATGAAACTTGAAAACCTGAAAAAATAACAACATTCTATTGCTTTTGCTTTTAAAAGGAGATATTTTTCTCTGTATTCCTAATGCAATTTTGTAGATTTGGGTGTTGAAGGAATCAATTTTCTACAGAGATGGAAATACCTTTCAATAAGCGATGAAACCTCTACATCTTTCTGCTCAGCAGTTGCTTTATGCTACTTCATTTTGCACAGTTTGCTGTGACAGTCACTGTGGGCATCACTGTCACAAGTATCTACAATTCATAATACAATAGAGACTAGGCTTAGAGCAATATCATCACAGGGAAAACAAATCAAACCAAAAATTTTCCTACCCATTTTGCCTGAAAATCCCTGTCTTATTGGCTGCCCCAGCAGAGTTGGAATGCATGAGGCTTTTCTTTTCTCATTAAACTTTCCCTGTAGAGGACAGGGCAGATTGGTTTATGGCCTGCAGCTGGACAGATGGAAGGGCAGCACCACAGGCAAGAACACTGCACTCCCTAATTTCAGTCCAGCTCCTAATTTTAGAGATGAAGCACGGGGGGGGCGGGGGGGAGAGGGAGTGAAATTATATCCTCCCTTCCCCTTTCCCAGTTTCTACTATGCAAAAAGCCAAGGAGTGACATCACCATGTGTCACACTGTATTAGGAACGGCAAAGTGATGACACAGACTCTCTAGCTTTGGTTGCAAAAGAGAACAAGTTTTATTCTTTCAGATCTTCTTTTATAGACAGTTCTGAGAAGGTCCAGAAAGGTAAAACCTCTCATTGGTCATGAAACTAACACGTCACCATCATTGGACAGCTAGGAACAGCACCCTTGACTGTTTCTTACAAGTAAACTACAAGGATCCAAACAACACCTGCAGAGGTTGTTTTCCTTCTCTAAGGACTGTTTGGATTCCTCCTTATGATTTCTCAGGCCAGAGTGCGAAAGTTGTATATTTGACTTTCCCACAGGCTCAAGCTAGTGCCTTAATCCTAAAATCTCTTATTTGACCATTGTCAGTCCTCACAATCATGTGACACTGGTTGCTCTTAAGCAGGTGCTCAGCACTGAGCAGGTCTTCCACCCTGTGGCTGACAGCACCTTGCCTTGATACTCAGAGTTTGAGGTTCATCCCTCAGGATAAGTATTTCCTCTAAGTAGTGGCTGTAATTGTGTCACCATTTGGAGGAGCTCAGACCATCCCATGATGAGCACAGGGTACATAGGCTCCTCTCTGAGGATTCTGGATTGCAGTGTAACAGCTATGTAAACCAGGGATCAGTTTTGCAGCCCTGAAAGTATCTCCTGAGCTGTATTCCATGTCCCCATTTCCTCACTGCAAAATTGAAAACGTAATTTCTAGTATATTTGGATTATTTCCAACAGCACTTAAGAAAAGAAAGAAATGGGTCTTCTAGGTGAGCTGCTGTGATAGCTTTTATAAGGAAACAGTTAATTTGTTTTTGGAGGGTCTGGCTGTATTATATGGTAAAATTCTATAAAAAAATTTCACTGCTATTGCCCATTAAATTAAATGTTTATGATGTGACCTGGGAAAAGATGAAAAACAGACAATAATGCTTCCAAAAAACAGTGATTACATTATGTTCTGCATTTCAGTGGCTGGTTTTGAACATGCAGAGAGTGATTTCAAGCACAGCTCAGGGGAACTTTGTCAGCCTGCATTTTAAGTGATGTAATAATTCTCTTCAACACAGGCAATAAAAATTTAGGTCACCCTTTTGGCCTTGAAAGAGATAATGTAGAGTCTGACTCACAGTCATACCAAGCAAGGAGCTATAAGAATTTGCTGCCTCCATTTGACCACTGATTCTTTTGTCAGATATCATAGCTCCCATAGCAGAGCTGTCTGAATCACTAACTTGTCACAACCACAACTTGCTGTATTTAGAGAATACATTCTAATGAATGTATCATCATTACATTAATGAATGTACCATCAATGAGTTCAGTAACACCAAGCATCTTTATGATTAGCATAGAGAGGGAAGGACCTTAATTCCACAGACCACAGTTCCAATGTGGAGTTAGCTGAGGTGGTTGAAGATTACTTCCCCTCAGGTTGGGGACAGTAAAAACTAAATTCCATTGCAAGTAAACTCAGTAGAGACTATGAATCCAACTATTTCTCCATACCAGGCAGCATTTAGCCTGAAATATTTTAAAGTAAAAGGATTAAATATCTCACTGAACTTTGGCCCCTAGAACACCAGCAATTATTCCATCTGAAAGATTAAATTTTTAATTCAGTTTGACACCGATTTATCCCAAAACCGTGAATTAGATTAGGACTGTAGCAATGGTCCAAATGCACTATGAAACCTATACATCTTGTTGCTTGAATGTTTACAGAAAGCTAATCACACAATCACAGAATCACATAACTATTTAGGTTGGAAAAGACCCCTAAGATCATCAAATCCAACTGTTAACCTGACACTGCCAAGTTCACAACTAAATTATGCCACTAAACATCACATTTACATATATTTAAAATTCCTCCAGGGATGGTGACTCAACCACTTCCCTGGGCAGCCTGTTCCAATGCTTATTGGATATTCAAGTTATTTCAAAGTGCAGAGGTGTTTGTGACCGAGTTCATCTGGAATTGAAGCAAACACATGACAACTGTGGTGCTTAGAAAAGATACTCACAATAGCATGCACAAGGTAGCCTGCCTATAGAGCACGATCCTGTGGAACTTTAGGTGCAAGAGGCCTGTGAACTTACTGTGGCTGTGTTCTCTGTGTTTATAGCTATGCCCCATTAGCTGTGATAATTGCCTCTGATTAATCAAAGCTAACACACCAAGGTGCTTTATAGAAAAACAATTTCTATCAATTTGGTACCACTGCAAATTGCACTCCAGGGTCCACATTCAGCTGCAGTGGTTTGAAAGTAGTCTAATTCAAAAGATTCTGTTGAACCTCAGTGTACTTCACTAGATTGATCTTTCAGAGTTTCTCATCACCTTGGTTCTTATCACTTATCCTATTCAATCTCTCCTTTTTCAACTTTTTATTAAATTCTTTTCAAGCTATCAGCAGATTCCATGGAAGATTTTGAGTGAAACCAGCCAGAAAATCATTTACTTTAGTGTCCTCCTTTCCTCATTTCTAGGACTACACAAGAAGGAAAAAATATCTCCCTCTGGTTACTGTGCAGTACAGATATACAGTACAATATTGCAAAATGTGCACTGCCTTGAAAAATGTGATGATTAGTTGCTTGCTACATTATGAACAGATCATAAGCCATTTCATTTGAATACTTATGATCACAGAGGAGAGATAATTATTGATATTTTCTGCTATTCTAACTAACTGAAACCTATCTGAAAAGCAATAGGTATATTCCAAAAATACCCTTTCTGGCTACAATTGTAAACATATTTGTGTCATACTTTTAGTTAGTGGCCTTTAATGCCTGAGACGTGCAGTATTTTCAGCTTTGAGGCAAAATGAATGTATGGAAGTTAAAACACAAGAGGCAGTTCCATGCCTCTCATGATGTAGTTGGCTTCACTTGGTAGAGCACCTGAGCACAGACCAAAAGATTACCTTCATATAACATCTAAGCTGATTCTTATTCTGGTAGCTCATATTCTTGCTCTGAATATGGACTTTAAATAACATTATATATCACTGCCCCATAATGAGAAAATGCACCATAATAATAGAAAACCCTTCAGTGCTTCTAGTGTTTGCCATGAGCAGCTGATACCTTTTATAATATAATATTTTTATCATATATAAAAGAGATTCCTGCTATGTAGAACTTCTCCAGAAAAATTCAGATCAAGGTAATAGTTTAAATAGATATCTGAAGTCAAATCAATTAACTCTGACAAAATATTTTTTTTTATGCTGCATCATCATCCACCACATTAGGAAAAATGGGCTCCACATTCTATATTTTTAATAACAATTTAGTGTGAGAACTGTAGTTTCTTTCTGGGTGCATTTCTGTTCTAGCCATGTTTTGTGCATTGCTACTGTGCAACATTCTACTTCCCTGCACACAGAATCACAAAGAGTTGTGTGGTCTCATGTGAGTGAATGAGGGATCTATCTTTTTCTGTTAGTTGAATAAGGTTCTTAAATACATGATGCCAAAGAAGTTGGTGTCTTATCCAGGTCTTCTTGACTGGAAGAAGTGAATGAGTTGTGGCATCCCATCATACAGGATTTTGCAGATCATGACACATTTCTTATTATCTCCTTTTTAATGTAGTGGAAATGAGAGGGAGCTAGCTATGTGGAAAGGAATGGATATCTGGGTATATATGAGTGGAATACCTGAAGCTCAAGTTTAGTTTCATTGGAACTGCACAGAAGTAATTTTAGTCCCTGGACTGATATGCTGAAATGTGGAGTTCATGTCCTGACTTTCTGTTCCTCCTTTGGGTAATACACAAACCAAGTCAAAAGATCAGACAGATTTATGAAGAAAATATATTCAACAAGCATTTCTGTAACCTTAAAGCTTATACTAGGAAGACCAGATCCAGGGCTTTGATACTGTGATATAAACTGTATAAACAAATGGTATCACAAAATTTTAATTGAATTTTGCAGCTCTCCAAAAGATTTTAAAACCCATGGAGGGATACATTTTGGTAATCTGTCAAGCCTTCCAGCAAAACTTTTTATTTCTGTTGCCAAAGTAAGCAATAACACATTTCAAATATGAAGATCCACATACAGAGGGGTTCTTTTGTGGGTTGTTGTTTGTTTTTTTTAAAGGAAAACAAGTTAATTGTATTAAAGATTTCAAAGGAGATAACAATGTTAAATTCTTGCAGATCTACATACAATTATCCTCTTGCAGTGAGATAGCCAAAATTTAATCATGTGGAAAGAGCTGAGGGACTGTTTTATGAAGTAGCAGTTCCTAGGAAGGTTGGGAATAGGAAAGTAGAAGCAATATCTCTAATCTGCATTCTGTTGGTTTTCTGGGGGGTGTGTATGTTTTATGGTTGCTTTAGTTTTGTGTCAGTAACCTGTCCTTGTAGAGTCCATTTTGTTGATTATTATTCAGTGCTTGTAAAAGGATGTGCTCTCTTGTTTTTATATTTTTTGTGTATGTTCTTGTACTGCACACCCTCTACACTGTTATTGATGCTGAGCTGATTTACCCTCTCAGGTTAAATTTGTGCATCGTGTTTGAGATGCCAAACATTTAATTACATCCCTGCTCAGATGCTTCTTTTTATGAAGCAGCAGAATCTACAAAACACTTATTTTTCCAGCCTGGTTCTGACAGCAAAAGAAGTCTTGCTAATGATATGCTGATAGCTATTTCAAAGTATCAAAAACCATTCCAGAGCCAAGCTGATACTTCTAAATCCACTATGGGTTCTGTTCCAGGAACCAGCATAATCCAAACCCCATCCCAAGAAGCAGGTCTGAGGCAGTGGCTCTATTTGCTTTGCTTTTATTCCATTTGTTGTTAAGTAGGTAGTATTTGTTTTCATCAGGTAGATTTTTTTGTTCAATTGTTTTTTGTTTAAGTAATGGGGTTAAGCATTTTTTATTATGTAATAAATAGATGAAGTGTTTTTTATGCAATGCAAGTAGTTTATGTAATGGAATAAAGGAGGGAAGTGACTTTTCTCATCCTCACATTCCTCTGCTTATAGGTTATGAGGCATTCAGCTTCTGAGTCACTGTGAAATCCAAAGAGCTCTTATGAAGCTATGTTGTCTTTTGATTTCCTAGATCATCTGATTCTTGCTCAGCTCTCAATCTCACTTTCTTTTGTTTGTTTTTGTGACTTAAGAGCATCTTCACATCTTTGTTCACCTTGTATATAAATTTTCTCCATCATAGGTATTACCCTCATACTCTGCAGTTTATTTCAGAAAAATTGGCCAAGTCAGTGAGAAAGTACTTAATCAGTATATACCTTTTTTTTTTTCTAATGTGAAACAACTTGATCGTTTTACTGCTACTATTTTTAAAGTTATAATTTTTGAGAATTTATTTAATTACTTTACCCATGTCTGCAATTTTAAATACCACAAAATAAGATAATATTATGAGTTGGAAGGGAGCCACTAAGATCACCAAAGTCCAAATACTAGTCCTGCACAGGACACTCCCAAGAGTCACACCATGTACCTGACAGCACTGTCCAAAAACTTTTTGAACTCTGTCAGGCTGGGGCTGTGACCACTTCCCTTGAGAGCCTGTTCCAGTGCCCAAACACCCTCTGGGGGAAGAACCTTTTTGTAATATCCAAAACTAAGCTTCCTCTGACACAACTTCAGGCCATTTTATCACAATGAAAACATTTTAAACAAAACAAAACAACTAACCAACATAATTTTAGCATTAAAAAAAAAAATTAGATTTTTCTTCTGATAGATAAAGAGCACACAGGAAATCAGCAGTATTGTGGGGGAAACTAAATACCTTTCATAGGTATATACCATCACTTTTGACAAGATATTTTCTGTTACTGACAAGAACCAGCAAGAATTAATGAGAATGAGGTGCCAATAGGTAAAGGTTTTGTCAGAAACTAAACATATGTAATGCTTCCTGAACTAAATGAGAAATTTGATTTTCTGATCAGATAGATATCTGGAAGGAATAGTAATGGGTGCAAGAATTTCTTCATATTTTTTTTAACTTAGCAAGCCTTCCTCCTAGACTCCACATTTTACTTCTAAGCATTCACAGAACCAATTTTTATTTCCATATTGTAAAATCCACATTGTCTTGCACATGGCTTCCCTATAGCTTCTTTGTGGATTGATAGCAGTATATCTTGATGATATTTCTCAAAATAGACTTAATATGTCTGAAAGTCTGCATAATACTATGCCTTTTACTGCTCCTTTAAATGATTGCATCCTAGAAATAAGCAGTCTCTGAACAGACTATGGCCTGTTTCTCTGTATTTTGTGATATGCAGCACCCAGCCAAGGACTGTGGCATGCATTGCTAATAAATTCAGTGACAAACTGCACATTTTCTAGGGTATCATCAGCTACAAAATCATTCTGAAGCATATCACTTTAATAGCAAATGTATCATTCAACCAGCACACACATGTAGGAGCTAACCTATGCCATGGGAAAGTATTAAACTGCATCATTTTCACAAATTTTTCACATCCTTCGCATTGCAAAAGATTTTCACCTGCTTCATGTGGTGTACAAAAGGATTATTTTTTCTTTAGCTTCCAGGCAGAGCAGTAGGGTATGCAGAAAGTCTTCTTTGTCAACTCACTCCTGGCATCTGAAATGAAAATTATAGGGTTTTTTTTTACAATCCATTTACCAAAGAAGGAGTAAAACTGGGGGGAAAAAAAATTTAAAAATTGATTCTCACCTTACATCAGGAAAAAAATATGTTATTGCCAGAGCAAAAACGTAGAAAATAAAGAACAATCAGTTTGATAAGATCATAGCAAAGCAATAAAAATTGGGCAGCACTTCTGGGGGAAATAATAATACAAGGAAGAAGGAAAAATATACAAAAGAAGACAAGCTGAAAATGGTTGTAAGCAAAGGTTTTTACAGGTCTAAAGACATAAAAGAATTAATATTTTCCAATTTTTCTTAAATGTGTCTGCAGTGATAAACTCAGAAGTAACAGCAAGAGAAAACATAAAAAATGTCCTGGATACACGTGAAGATATACCAGTGAGACATTTGCAGTCTAATCAGGTTTTGGTAAACTGGGACAGTCAGATCATAAATTCTTTGAAAAAACCTTCTCATGAATCCTTCCTTAACTGCTTCCCCTTGAACGGCTATTCCTAATCTTCTGCCCTCTTGCCATAGTTTTGCTGCAATGTCATTTTCCCACCACCTGCAGGAAGTCTAGTTGTTACTTCACAGCACTCAATCTAAGATTCCCAATCTCATTGCCAACTCCTTCAGGAGCTCCCTCTCTCTTCCTGTTCCCAGAAATGAGGCCTGCATGGAAAGAGGATTTCTGTGAAACAGCTGTCATTGGAAAATGAGTGCTGTCTTTCCACCATCACTAATGCCCACATCCCCAGGTCTTCAATCTTTTCCAACTCCACTGAAATTTATATCCAAACTCCAACCCCCTAATACTTTCAACTTAGTTATCCTTTATTTTTCCCTTTATGAACCATGCCACTCTGCCTTCCAATATGATACGTAAACTGCAAAATAAAACCTAAGTGAGGTCATCTCTGCTTTAGGTGAGCCCAGGTAAGGTTCTGTGCACCTCATCAGCTAAAACGTGTTTCCTGTTCTGCCAGAGATGCAGCTGGGAAATGCTCAAATTGTCTGATCTTACCCACCTTTACTCCCTGACACTTGACAAGCTGGCAGTGTTTAGCAAGGACACCGTGCAGGTAGGTACTAACACTGGAATGGGAAGAAGCTCTTCAGGATGTGTCCTACATGCACTATGACTGCGCTTACTAAGGCTGAATTGCTGCATTCCTTGATATATACCAACATGCTTGCAGTTTCAGTCAACTCTCAGTTCCAGCTCTGACATAAGCAACTATGAAACAGACTAGGTTTTTTCAGGTATTTTGCATGTTTTAATTGTATTTCAGCTGGAGAACAACTCCCTGACTTCAGGAATTTCAAATGAAAAAAATTAGTGAAACATTCTTTTTCTTGTTGAAAATTTGTCTTTCTTTCACAGTATGACCTCAATTCCAGTGATATACTTAGAAACTATTAGATTTGCTTTCATGGATTTCCATTTCTGTTGGAAGTATCTGCCTTAGGTAAGAAACATGTAGTCATTGCTTAGGCATATTCTGTAGCAGCCATATACAGATACCTTTTCACTGATATTGCCTCCAAACTCAGGTTTGGTCCTATATTTCAAGTTTTCTATCTCTCTCCCTTAATCCAGGGACAACAATTCATTTTGTTGAATTTTGAATTACTCAAAGTTATAGCATTTAATCTATGTGCACCCATGTCACACTTTTTAGCCTAACATACCAAAAAGGAGACTCCTGGGGAAACTTCAGAGCCTTTTATAGAACCATTAGAAATTTCCCATGACATTTCTAGACAGTATGACCCAATAACCACCACTCAAAAAATAATGGAAAATTGGAGTCATATTTCTGCTTGTATTTACTTTCTGAGGAAGTAATTAATGGAACAACATACAGAAGAGTTAAGCAATAGAATACATGAGGCATTTTCTCACAGTGTAAATTCAAAGGATCCCTGAAATGAGGCAGAAGTTACAGTCATTCAGTTTCAAGTCAATCCCAGGCACCTTCACCGGGAGGTATGTGTCAGCAGGGTCTTTGACCACAGTGCATCATTTTGCCTGCAGCAAGTGTAATTAGCTGAAATTGTTGTTAAGTGTAAGTACAGACTATGGCTAATGTACCTTAGAAGATGATATGCAATTGTCATAACCAGCCTATCTGCTATCCTTTCAAGTTCAAGGAGTCTTCTCAGAATAGTGATTTCCAGAGGAATAGACACTCTCAACAGTTGGAAAGGAAACTTGAATTACTTTTGCACTTACTATTTTATATTAACAAAAGCAGTTTAGGAAATGATGGACTCTGTTTCTAGCCCACTAGAGATGTCCATTTAATAGGAAATCACATTTCAAAAAGATGAGTTCTCAGGCAAATGGAGTAGAACAGAAAACATTGCAGGCAAAGTCACAGTACCAGTAGGTGTTTCAGAGTAGCAGTATCTGAAATACTTTGCTCTCATACTGTCGAAATAGATGGAATAATGTAAAATAAAACTGGATGTAGATAGGAATGATAGTAATTAGCACAAAAACATAAAAACAACTTCTCTGCTAAAGCATTGAAAAGACTGGGATTTCCTTTTCTCTGAAAGTAAAAGAAGTAAGGAATAAAATTAGCTAAAATAGTAAATACATGCTGCAAGGTATCTCTCTTTCTAATTCTTTTCCCTATCACTAAAATAGAGTGAATATTCTCTAGACCATTTATCTGGACCTTCAGAACAACAAATAGAGTACAACTGAAAACTTGGAAGCCTTCTAAAAAAAGATTATGAATTCAGCAGAAAACATTCATGATAAAGTTTTGATAACCTTTTAAATAGCCCATTGATTTATTTCTATCCACAGCATATACTTGCACTGCTGTTAATGCAGCCATATGCCCCAATCACCTTGTTGCAGATTATCCTCAGCCAGTGAAGTGATTGTCCTTCAGAATTACACTCATATGCCACATTACTTCCAAAGGATTTTGCCATTATTGATGTTGTTATCATGGGAATCAGGAAGAAGCTGTTGTCACTGGATTCTGGCGCACATACAGAGGTTGTACCAGCATTATTTCTGTTAGAAATGTATTTTTCTACAGAAATATTTATACTAGTGCCTCTCTTAGTGTGAGCACAACTCTAATATATCTGTGAATGTGCACGTACTGGAGAACAACACAGTCTCTTTCCCTGTGGGGAAATAGATACACTAAGATAAGACTTTTATCCTTTTGTATCTTCATCTTCACAAGAATATAATTAAGCAGTGCGATCTTTTTGTAATGAATTGTACATCAATATCAGAACTTATTAACTATTGCAGAACCGGAAAAGTTTTGCTATTACCCAAAACATGCTCACAGATGCAAATATATTCAACTAGAAAATTATTCAATAATATGTCATTCTGATGTATAAGAGCTTAGTATCAGAATTAGTGAGAATGTGTTACCTAGTGTCATTGATTATATCATTCAGAAAGAGCTCTGAGGACTTAAATAAATAGGATTTAACATTCACTATAACATTCACTTTCAATGTTCAATATAGGAAAAAAGTACATACTAATCTTTGATTTAATTTGTTTCCCTAAGCCATCAAAGTTGTTTATGCACTAACATGTATTTCCAGGTTTTCCCTTGCTGCATACACAACTAAAATCTATTCAAAGAACTAATAAAAGGGGTGAAATAAATCAGCTTTAAAAAAAAAGGAAGTATTTAATGCATCAGGATTTAACTATCAAAAAAAGTTTCTTTTTTTATGCACTGTCCCTTTATTTTCTTTCCTGGTGCATGCTGGATTCTGGCTGCAGCAGGTGACATTTCTTCTTTACAAGGCAACAAATGTAGTTTAGGCTGCTATGTAAATAACAACAGCTGAAGGATTATCCAGATAATAAAAGATAAATAATTTGATGGTAGCTGCCTCAGATTCACAGGGAAATGAAGTTTTTCAAACAGCAACAGCTTCAGTACTGAACTGCTTATGGAAGACTGCTATTATTATTAAAATTAGTAAACATTTCTCCATATTTTTGTTGTTTTGTTTTAGTTTTGCTGGTTTTGTTCCACCATATTTACATAATAACTTTTGTTCTTTTTTTTTAAAAAGCAAAAAAGCTCTGATCTGTTACCTGGGTAGCACATACACCTCAGTCACTCACAGAGGGCACACACAGCTTTAGGAGGGTGCGTGCTAATCCATTTACAGAAAGTACCACAGTCACTGCACTTAAATGCTATTTCAAGGAGGGACAAAGTTCACATCGTAGTTACAGTGCCTCTTTTTTTCTGCCTTCCTTTCAGGCCTCTGACTTAGCTTCTCATATGTTCCTTGGTCTTTATATCATTTCTTCTGCTATCTCAGGAGATTCTGAATAGAGATGAGATTGAACTATTTTTAGACAGTAAGCAAATCTGTGCAAGGATTCAGTTATTTCATATTGCAGGGTTTCATGCAGATTTTTGGCTTTTCATTTATTTGATCTCACAGACTCTGAGTTCTGCTTTGAAATTTAAGTTCAGACAAATTCAAAAATTCAAAGCAAAATTCATCTGAAAGTGTCAACACCCTCTTTGCCATTGCAGACAGGCTGTATGAAAGAAGTAGGTGTAACCAATTTCAGTATTTGAACAGAAAAGCACAGTCCAGAGCTGGTTCGCTATAAAATTTCATCAAGTGTTACCTTAATCTAAACCAAAGTTTGAGGGTTTGGCTCCAGGACACATTGACCATTGGACTCCAAGCACAATGTGTAATATTTTGTCCTCACTTCAAAACCAACTGAATTTTGTAATGAAGGTCCTACGACTTTTAAATTTTCAGGTCAAGTGAAACAGAGCAAGGTTTGCACATTCTAAAGATAAGCAGATACTAAACAACACACTGGGTCTTGAACCACAACCTGTCCTTGAACAATTCAATTGATGGTACATCCACAATTTTTTTTAGGCAACTTGTTCCAGTGCCTCCCCACTGTGACAATAACAAATTCCTTCCTAATATCTAACCTATATTTCTCTTCTTCCATTTTATATCCATTACTCCATGAATGATGAAAATGTCATTCTTGTGGAATCCTGAAGATTTCCTTTGCACTCTATTTGGAATCCTTCCCTCCCCCTTTGTTGTTCTCTCCTTATGTTTTTGAGAGCTATAGTTATAACTCATGTGTATAAGCTCTTGAAGAAGGCACCAGCTTTTTGATAGCTTATCTGTTCAACATAAACGAATTGATGTGAAAGCAGCCCTTAGCTTTGGTACCATAACACAAATAACACAAATATATGGTGGAGCTGGATCTGCTGGGTATGCCCACATTTTAAAGGAATGTATTCAGACCTGAAAAGAATCCTCCATTTTTCTGTGGAGGATTTCACTTGACTAAGATATAGGAGAACCTGTTTCTCTGTCTTCTGTAGTTGGCATCTCCAGCTGTTGTTCCTGGCACTGCATTACATTTAAATTCCGTCCCTCACTATTCAGCCCTAAGAAAAACCCTGAAGCAGTAAAATTACTTTGCTTGATTTCTTTAATCCAGCCCTTTTTAACTTAGCACCGCATTTCCCTTCCAGACACCACAACCACTCTTTCTCTGGGGCCTCATGCAAAGTGCTTGCGGATTTTCCCATGCATGACTGCAAGTGGGTGAGCTCCAGCTACTCTAACACCTTCCTGTGTCTGTTCCAGCACCACAGCTCCCACCTGGCTCTTCCCCACGCTGCTTGCTGCCTCCTCAGACCTGTAGGGATTAAATTCATGCTACATTGCCAGCTGTTTTGAATGGTGACAAGTACACACGCTCACCATCCTTCTCCACAAAATTCCATGGCAGACTGATGCCAAGGGTCTCAAATGATTCTGGAACTGACTCTTGACCCTAGTGACATGTTTCCAATGTGTCTCACTTATTGAGTGTACAGTATGGTGAATAACAGCAGCAGTTATCCAGAGTAACCTCTATTAACAAGGTCAGGGCTACAGCAAATGAATAAAAATAACAGACATGGAGTAAGTGGTTTTGTTTGAAAGGTTGAGCTAATGTTTACCCCACCTTTTTTTCTTTACAGTAGATATTGTCATTTAAGAGCCTAATCCACTTTTACTTTGGAAGAATGTTATTTCTCCTTTGTGTTCCTGACAAGAAATATGCTTCTGCATGGAAAACATATAATGTCTACAGCATGGTACCTGTGACTCCTAATGAAAATATTCAGCCCACTCAAGCCTGTACAGATTTTCTGGAAATTACAAAGAAAATTCTTTGAGGATAAGGATTATTGCACATTTTCACAGAACACATTAGGTTTACAGAAGATTCTAGGCATCTAGGAAGTTAAAGACTGCAAGATAATGCATATAAGTACTCAGTCTTTAGAAAGAAAAAGCACAACCAAACACACCCCTCAGATACGGAGTTATTTTAACCTGTAAAGATGCACTGGTCATCTGCTTAATTTATTCTGCTATAAATTCTTTCTCCTCAACAAACACTGCCGTATTGGAGGCCCATAAAAATATAGAAAATTCTAGGCTAATATCAATGCTGTAAGCTTCCAATACTTCCTAAAAATTTTGAAACAACATGCTAGATTAAAGTAAGACTTAAAAAAAGGTAATCAATCTTTTAAAAATATACAGATAACATGTCACTTAAACCTCACACTTAGAGAAATATCAGCCTTTTAGCTTCTACTTTTTGCATAGGGAAAACTCTCGCAGAAAAAGAAGTCCATTTCTCTTACAAATGAGTTAACAGCCCTCTTGGCTTGCAGAGAAGTTGAGGAAAAATACTCCAGTAAAGTCTAAACTTCATGTATCTGGTAGTAAATAATACAATATATATACCATATGCCATGTTTATATATTCTGGAGATTTTCTGCTTTTTAATTGCCAGAGGTCCGAGTAAAAAACCATCTGCTGAAGCCTCTGTGTTCTGCATCTAACCGGAGATAACCATGGTTACAATGCCAAGTGCTAAGCATGAAATTGCAGGCTTTAGATGCAGCAAAAAAGATATATTGGTGCTCTGGCATACACAGACACATCTGCACCAGATCCCGTATTTGTGTACTGAGAACAGACTGTTTACAAGATAAGGTGACTGACATTCTTAATTACAGATGCATACCTCTAGATAAAAGAAGATTATTATTTGCATAACCTGATTGCTTACTCAACTATTACACAGTGCTAGAGCTAATAAAAAGGCTTTAATAACTTTGAGACCAAGTGGTAATTTTATTTTTTTTTATGTGGAAGGCACAGGATATATTTTCTTGCAAAAGAGATCTTTACCAGCCTTCCCATACATATATAATTTTAAATTAAGTGTGCATACTTATTCATACATAGCTACAATCTGCAAAAGAAGACTGTGAAAGATATATTGGGGTATAGAACTTGAAGCAGAAAGGATTCTCTTAATTTTTCTCATCACTTGACAGATATTTTCACGCCATAATTTAATACAAACTTGTTATCCTATCACTTATAAATTAGTTCTTTAGATATGACAGTTATAGGAGGAAAAAAAAAAAAAAGGAGTAGAGAGATAAGACCAGGATTGCCTTAGGTTCTTTTCCTTAATTCTTTCCTGCAGCATTTTGCTAATGAGATACACAGTAAAATTACATCACTCATGAATTATTTAACAACATGCCCCCTGGAATTTCTACAGCTTGAGTTTAGATGACTCATGAGCTTGAAATCAGGGCAGCTCTAGGCATTTGAGATTTCAGAACATACAGAAACCATGTACATGTTTTTCTACATCCATTATTTTTCAATAACTAGATTAATATTTTATCTTTAACAAGCTAGGGAAATTAACATGTCTTTGGAATGACAGTGGCAGAAAAGTGATCAGAACATGATGGCTAACTTTCCACTAAGACGTGGTGTCAGGTAAATTTCTGAAAGTGAGATGCAGAAATCCTCACACTGAAAAAATACTATTCTGATTTAATGAATAAGAAAGTATGGCAATTTATGACAGAAGATTTGCCAACTGGACTAGAAACTAACAGTGTTGATTATGTTTTTAGCTGTGCTTATAGAGTCAGAAGTTCACTTACTAACTCAAATCCCCCAAAATGTAGACATGTATCAATATTAAGTTACTAGCATCTGAATGTTCAAGAAGCAATGAGTTTGCTTTCAGCAGCAGCCTCTAGGATGTTTCTTCCTGTTAGGTGTGTTCTCCAGGGCAAGTTTGGATGCTTTATCAGCTAAACTAACTATGAAAGAGACATTGAAAATAAATGGCAAATTTGGATTGCCCAGTCTTTAAGCCCAGAATTTAACAAAACTGATGGAAAAACACAACATAAAATTCAGAGGGCTCTACCTCATAATACATCTCAGATGATTCACCTGCAAGCAGGAGAGCAGCTTGATAAAGATTAGTGACACATGAAGAAAGCAAAAATACATTGAGAAGTTAAGCACTGCAGGTTTCCCTTGCTCAGGGCAGTTCCAGGGCAGATTTTAGGGTCATGCTTTCCATCTACAAAGTGTCCTGAAAAAGGTGATTGATCCATTATGAGAAAATCCCCAAAATTTCAGTTCTAGTCATTGGGAAAGACTCCTCAAAAACCATCCAAATGCAGGCTGCCACTAACTGCCAAGGGCAAAGACCCTAGCAGGGTCAGTTTCTGTGGGACACAGCTGCTTTTGGCTGTCTGGTCTGAGTGTGCAGTGGGCAGGACCAGTGATTGTCCCCCCACCCAATGATTGTGGCGCTGGTGAGGCCACACCTCAAGTCCTGTGCTCAGTCTTAGGCTCCTCACTGCAAGAAGGATGTTGAGGTGCTGGAGTGAGACCAAAGAAGGTCAGTGGAGCTGAGGAAGGGTCTGGAGTGCAAGTATTTTTGAGGAGTGGCTGACAGAACTGGAATTGTTTAGCCTGGAGGAAGGGGGGCACAGGAGAGACCTTATTGCTCTCTACAACTTCCCGATGGGGTGTAGCAAAGTGGGTGTCAGTTTCTTTTTCCAAGTAACAATGATAATAAAAAAGAAATAGCCTCTAGTCTTGACAGAGGAAGTTAAGAATGAATATTAAGAAAAGAATTTTGCTGTAAGAACAAAGAATTGGAATAAGGGAACTGGTTGAGTAAACATCCCTGGAGGTATTTAAAAGATGTGCAGATATGACACTTAGGGACGTGGTTTAATGTTGGACTTGGCAGTTCTGGGGTAGCAGTTGGTCTCGATGACCTTAGAGGTCTTTTCCAGCCTAAATGATTCTATGATTCAATTAACTCTGGAGCCTGATTCCCTGCATTAGCTGCTATTCATGTTCACTGGGAGCTGCAGAGGGCAACAACAAAAATTGTCACAAACCAGCTCGACAGTTTGTTCATTCTTCTGCTCAGCTAAGGCTGCATCCTTTGACTGTGCCCTGAAGTGAGGCAGTATAATACATATATATGTATTGTAATTCTCAATTACTGTATTCACAATTACTGTAATATATATGTAGTATAAATCACATTTCTCTATTGGTGAGAACATGCATAATCATATCCACACAGCAACAAACACTGTGGCATCAGAGTCTGAGTACAGCCCTTAGCTTTCAGGCACACTGGTGGGATGTGTAATCAACAGAGGAAGCCACTTGCATAGGTGTAGATCAGAGGCATGATCAGATGGTTTCAAGATGGTTCAAGCCAGAGATTGCTCCCTTGGCAGGCTATCTCAATGGCTGCAGATTGCACAGGGGAGAAAACGTGTCTTCTCTCATAACTAAAACCAAAACCAGAAGACACGTCCCCCTTTCTGACAAACTTGAAGTGAAAAGGAAAGTAGAGAAGCACAGAGCAGCTGATATCATGTGTTTCTTGTGCCCTAAATCCCAGCTGACATAGGCAGCTGTGAGGGCTCATTCGATTTTGGAGTCATCTTCAAAGTCATGGAACACAGCAATGATGCAACTTAGAAGGCACCAAAGTACACATGTAGGAGCCCCATGGAGATATTTGCATTCCTGAAAAGAAAAAAAACTTAGCTCTCTCCAGTGTCTTCATGTTTACTTACTAAAAGAAAGGCAACTCACATAATCAAAGGCATTAAAATGCCAAGGTTGGCTTGACTGGGGCAGAAGGAAGAGTTTGACAAGGACAAGACACTGTGACAAAGCCACTTACTTGTAGTTCTGTGTTCCTTTAATGAGATAAAGTTAAAATCTAGCTTATTTTCTCTCCAAAAATTCATTAAAATCATTATTTTCTGAACCTCACACCTCTTCAGTATGTCAGCATTGATTTATTCTTTACTGTAATAAAACAAATGGGACTTTATCCTGCAATTTGTTTGCATAGGATTGTTTGTCCTATTTACCTGTTTTGACTGTTGTTTTTTTCTGGCAGACTGTTCTTTCAGGGTTTTTTCATCCAGCTGGAACATTTGTACAGGGTCCAGCTCTCTGGCTGAATTGTCATTGCCATGAGGCATTACTGCAATGTAAACAATAGGCAACCATTCATCCTGCTCAAGGCCAACAGGTGACTGAAAATACAAAATCAATATGACAAACAAAGAGCGAGCAGCGGAGATTAAAGCTGCAAGATATAGGTACATTATTTCCAGGCTCTCATCTCAATGAGATGCTTTTTTATGAGGCATTGAAGTTGTGTGTATATAGGATGACAGAAGGCTGTAGACTCCAGAGTAAGAGAATCCCCAGAGTACTGGCAGATCAACAAGAAATAATTAGAGAGAAATATGCAAGTTAAATGGAAAAAAAAAAAACTAGTATTACTCCAGGCTGTGCTTATAGAGAGAAATACCTATGCTTTCTGCATTTTAAATAGACACATTAAAAGATGAGTTTTCCTACAGTAAATTAAAAAACATTGAAGCAGTTTCTTTTTCATGCTTTTGGACTCTTTGACAGAGTCAAAGTGACAGACTAGTGACACAAGTGAAAGGGTTTTGCCCTAATCTAGGCTAACCTCTACACTAAGTATTGGCCAGGATTCACGTTGTACCACAGCCTTTCCCAAAGGCTACAGCAGCACAGAGAGATCATAGAACAGAACAGATGAGCTTTTCATGTAATCATCACTAAGGAACGCAAATTTCTGACAGAAACAGAAGCATCACAGCCAGTTCTTCAGTCGGTCTCAGGGGGCACTGCCTTAGACATGTCAGATGCAAGCAGCAGGCAGGACCAAATTCAAGAATTGACATACTACCATTTCGCTTCTTTCACTCCTTTTCTGCAGCCAATTTTCTGTTCTGGTGATTCACTGATGTATTTCTCAACTTCTCGAGCCATTTACAATGACATAATAGTTAGTCAGACTCTTACTAACCCAGCAGTAAGTACTTTTCATAAGGATATTAATAAATTTTCCATTAGAACAGAATAAAGTACTTTTATTATTCAGCATTATGCATATACCTACAAGTAGAAGTTTACTTCAAATTTTCATTTGCTCAATACCTCATTATTTGAGCTCCATCACTGCCTGCTCTCATTATCCCATGATCCCCACTGACAAAGGCCCAGGAACACAAGCAGAGGAATTTGCATATCTCAGCACGTTGTAAGGAAAGCCACACAGTAGGATTATCTGTGAATTGCTTCTTAGATATGGTATTTAAAGGACATTTGTATAAAAAGGCCACAGGGTAGCTCAGTACCTATCAACTCTGTGGTACCAAAATATATTTTCTTCAGTGCAATTTAACTGAGTTAAACAGTTTTTTGATCACAAAACTGTCATCCCTTTTTCTCTTACAATTACTATCATACTTTATTACCCCTACATCCTCCATTTCTTCTTCTAGATAACTTGACTCTGAGTAGTGCACAAATTTGTCTCTGTTGCACCCTTCTGTCTTCTTTTATTGTTCTCTTTTTCTTCTTCTACTCCATCCTTTAAACCCACTGGTATTAGGAGGTGGGGTTTATATATATATATATATATTTTATTTTTTTTTTTAATTTTTTTTTTAAACCAAATCCTAGAAATGGAACAAAATAATGCTGGGAAAACACATAACAAAAGCCTATCTTCTTCTGCAAGCTTTACAAATTTTAAAGAGAAAAACAAGAGATGCCAAAAAGGCAAGACATTTGATGTCAACACTGTGAGTGGCAGTCCCAACACAGAAGCAGACACATTTTTTTACAATGTTTTCCAGGACATCACTGCCAGCAGACATTTAAAGAGACATTTAAAAGATAACTTCCTTACTTATA